>NC_084613.1:6823800-6966300 GCF_033978795.1 Nerophis ophidion
GGCTTTGAGAAACATTTTGTCCCGAACAGAATATTTGGACTTTCATTCAGCACCACAAGTCCTAACTTAGTCCTCTGGAATGTGAGCAGTCGTACCTCAGGTTTTCGCCGTATCCGGATCCTTATGTCCTCCACATGGCGTTACTTACCACCAAAACAAAGGTCCTGTTGAGACAGAAGACACTGAATTATTGTCCGTCTTTATAAAACCATATCAATGTCTCATTCAGTCAAAAGTAGGTGTGTTGTCGGAGGGTATAACAAAACGAACAGGGACGGTTTCAAGTGGATTTACGTGGAGTGTGTATCGATTAGCACGCCATGCTAATCGATGCTAACATGCTGCTTAGGCTAGCTGTATGTACATATTGCATCATTATGCCTCATTTGTAGCTATATTTGCATCCAGCCTTTCCCTCTACCCACATTTAATGCCAAACAAACACATACCAATTGACGGATTCATTTTTCTATCTGTGCAAGGACAAAACTTTTTGTTTGAGGGGTGGCCTCAGCCGCAGATTTTATCTTAGTTTTAGCCCGCTAACAGCCAAGGACTTCAAAGACCTCAACGAAGATAAGATGACAGCACACAGACGAACTTTCCCTTCACCCACATTTAATGCCAAACAAACACATACCAATCGACGGATTCAAGTTGCACCAGTGGTCAAAAGATGCGAAAGTCCCTCTTTTGGTCTGCACATTTTACCGACGATAGCGATGCTACGACAGAGATGCGTGGATATCCTGCGACACTCAAAGCAGATGCATTTCCAATGATAAAGTCAACAAAAGTTTGACTTGTTGTGTCCCTCCTACTGCAATAATTGTTAAAACACCTGCCTCTTTATATGTGTTGGACACACCTTTGTGTTCGAATAATCATGTATATATATTATCACACAACTTTAGTATGCTTAAAGTCTGTTACTATAGTTATTAGCTATTGTGCTCAAGTTGCATATTTTCTATCTGTGCAAGGACAAAACTTCTTGTTTGAGGGTGGCCTCAGCCACAGATTTTTATCTTTGTTTTAGCCCGCTAACAGCCGAGGACTTCAAAGACCTCAACGAAGATAAGATGACAGCACACAGACGAACTTTCCCTCCACCTACATTTAATGCCAAACAAACACATACCAATCGACGGATTCAAGTTGCACCGGTGGTCAGAAGATGCGAATGTCCCTCGTTTGTTCTGCACATTTTGCCGACGATAGCGATGCTACGACAGAGATGTGTGGATATCCTGCGACACTCAAAGCAGATGCATATCCAACGATAAAGTCAACAAAAGTTTGACTTGTTGTGTCCCTCCTACTGCAATAATTGTTGAAACACCTGCCTCTTTATATGTGTTGGACACACCTTTGTGTTCGAATAATCATGTATATATATTATCACACAACTTTACTATGCTTAAAGTCTGTTACTATAGTTATTAGCTATTGTGCTCAAGTTGCATATTTTCTATCTGTGCAAGGACAAAACTTCTTGTTTGAGGGGTGGCCTCAGCCGCAGATTTTTATCTTTGTTTTAGCCCGCTAACAGCCAAGGACTTCAAAGACCTCAACGAAGATAAGATGACAGCACACAGACGAACTTTCCCTCCACCCACATTTAATGCCAAACAAACACATACCAATCGACGGATTCAAGTTGCACCAGTGGTCAAAAGATGCGAAAGTCCCTCGTTTGTTCTGCACATTTTGCCGACGATAGCGATGCTACGACAGAGATGTGTGGATATCCCGCGACACTCAAAGCAGATGCATTTCCAACGATAAAGTCAACAAAAGTTTGTCTTTTTGTGTCCCTCCTACTGCAATAATTGTTGAGACACCTGCTTCTTTATATGTGTTGGACACGCCTTTGTGTTCGAATAATCATGTATATATATTATCACACAATTTTAGTATGCTTAAAGTCTGTTACTATAGTTATTAGCTATTGTGCTCGAGCCGCATTTTTTTCTATCTGTGCAAGGACAAAACTTTTTGTTTGAGGGGTGGCCTCAGCCGCAGATTTTATCTTTGTTTTAGCCCGCTAACAGCCGAGGACTTCAAAGACCTCAACGAAGATAAGATGACAGCACACAGACGAACTTTCCCTTCACCCACATTTAATGCCAAACAAACACATACCAATCGACGGATTCAAGTTGCACCAGTGGTCAAAAGATGCGAAAGTCCCTCTTTTGGTCTGCACATTTTACCGACGATAGCGATGCTACGACAGAGATGCGTGGATATCCTGCGACACTCAAAGCAGATGCATTTCCAATGATAAAGTCAACGAAATCACAAAGGTGAGTTTTGTTGATGTTATTGACTTATGTGCTAATCAGAAATATTTGGTCACGGCATGACTGCCAGCTAATTGATGCTAACATATATATATATATATATATATATATATATATATATATATATATATATATATATATATATATATATCTGTATATATATATATATATATATATATATATATATATATATATATATATATATATATATATATATATATATATATATAAACAAACCCATAAACGCAGACAAAACTGTCTGTAACTTCCAGTAGGAATGTCGTAGAAACATGAAACAAAAAACACTATGTAAGTCTCAGTTAGACCTATCTTTCTTCCACTGACACCCCCTGGCTAAAATCAACAGGAAGTTTGCTATTCCCTCTTCAATACAAAAGTTGGCTAAAAAAATGTTGCTTTTTTTTCAAACATTAAATCCTCTGAGGATGTTTCGGCTTCAAACAAGCACAGAAGAGAGATTGAACCCTTCTGATTAAAAGTTAAAGAAAGAGTTTTAATTACTACCCCAGTTTGGATTTTATGAGCCCGCGATGAATCATTGCGCTGCTGCTGTCGTCAGACAAAACTGTATAACTGTCATACAAACAAAAACCTCAATGTAGGTCTCACTGAGACCTATATTTCATACGCTGACCGCCCCCAACTAAAATCAACAGGAAGTTTGCTATTCCCACTTCAATACAACAACTGCATTAGAGTCTCAAAATGGCGGCACCAAGGCGTCCTTATAAAATGCCCAAGCCACTTTACTACTGTTATTACTATGAGACTGATGTATAACACATGTGTATACAACTTTTTCTCTGTGTAATAATCCATCCATCTTCTACCGCTTATCTGGGCTTGGGTCGCGTGGGCAGCAGCCAAAGCGGTCCCGTCCATCGCTGCTTGCAGCTTTAATGTTGTATAGTTCTTATAGTTACACAAAATGTGTAAATTACATGAAAATACCTGAAGTTTGTTTGATGTTTTCTCAATAAAAGGAACCATTGTCTTGTTGTGTCCCAAATACTGCAATAAATGTTGAGACACCTGCCTCTTTATATGTGTTGGACACACGTTTGTGTTCGAATAATCATGTATATATATATTATCACACAACTTTAGTATGCTTAAAGTCTGTTACTATAGTTATTAGCTATTGTGCTCAAGTTGCATATTTTCTATCTGTGCAAGGACAAAACTTCTTGTTTGAGGGGTGGCCTCAGCCGCAGATTTTTATCTTCGTTTTAGCCCGCTAACAGCCAAGGACTTCAAAGACCTCAACGAAGATAAGATGACAGCACACAGACAAAGCAGTAAGAAGGAAATCACAAGGCCCAGCACATTCCGTCACAAATTGTGCGTACTGGACCTGTTTTTCAAAATATATGTAACCACTCCTTTTAGAGGCGGCCTCAGGGATGTTGACTATGGAACTCCTGAATAAATAGAGGTACGCCGTAGCTGAACCTTAGAGCGTAGGGCGAGACTGTGACTAAGTGTGCAGCTCCATGCGTTCTCCTCATGAGCTAAATTTAACTCTGTCTCTGCATGGTTCCTTGCTTCTTGTCTGGTTAATAGATGTCATCAGTGTTTGAACCTGACACTTTGTACTTGGCGATCTCATGATCCACTCCTCCCCCACTCGTGAACGAGACTCTGAAGTACTTGAACTCTACCACTTGGGGCAAGATCTCTTTCCCCAACCCGGAGATGGAAAACCATGGACTCGGACTTGGAGGTTCCGATTCTCATCCCAGTCGCGTCACACTGTGAACCGATCCAGTTAAAAATCTGAAGATCCCGGCCAGATGAAGCCATCAGGACTACATTATCTGCAAAAAGCAGAGACCTAATCCTGCAGCCACCAAACCGGATCCCTTCAACGCCTTGACTGCGCCTAAAAATTCTGTCCATAAAAAGTTATGAACAGAATTAAGTAGACACTAGAAATACGAGCGCTAGACAGGAACTGGAATTCCAAAAACTAAGAAAACACAAACGTGACCAAACTGTCAGTCGTCTCCCTTCCAACCAATACTAGACGTTTTAAGTTCAATAGTAAGTCCAAAACCAGCAGATTTTCCGGACCATAGGGTGCACAGAGTTATAAGGCGCATTAAAGGAGTCATATTATTATGATTATTTTATAAATATAAAATGTAAAAATGTAAGAAAAAGAACAACAACAAACGAGAAAAAGTTCAAAAGTTCTAACTAACACTTCATAATATACCTAATCCTATTAAAACATTTTGACCGATTTTTGAATTCCATGTGTAATGTTCTATATTCTCAATGGAACATTTAAAGTTTTGGTGTTGTTTACTTGAGTCATATTGCAGTCTACACATATCTCTTATGTGTGACTGCCATCATATTGCAGTCGATACATATCTCTTATCTGTGACCGCCATCATATTGCAGTCTACACGTACCTCTTATGTGTGACTGCCATCATATTGCGGTCTACACGTATCTCTTATGTGTGACTGCCATCATATTGCAGTCCACACGTATCTCCCATGTGTGACTGCCATCATATTGCAGTCTACATGTACCTCTTATGTGTGACTGCCATCATATTGCAGTCTACACGTATCTCTTATGTGTGACTGCCATCATATTGCAGTCTACACGTACCTCTTATGTATGACTGCCATCATATTGCAGCCTACATGTACCTCTTATGTGTGACTGCCATCATATTGCAGTCTACACGTACCTCTTATGTGTGACTGCCATCATATTGCAGTCTACATGTACCTCGTATGTGTGACTGCCATCATATTGCAGTCTACACGTATCTCTTATGTGTGACTGCCATCATATTGCAGTCTACACGTATGTCTTATGTGTGAAAGCCATCATATTGCAGTCTACACGTACCTCTTATGTGTGACTGCCATCATATTGCAGTCTACACGTATCTCTTATGTGTGACTGCCATCATATTGCAGTCTAGATGTACCTCTTATGTGTGACTGCCATCAAATTACAGTCAACACGTATCTCTTATGTGTGACTGCCATCATATTGCAGTCAACACGTATCTCTTATGTGTGACTGCTATCACATTGCAGCCTACATGTATCTCTTATGTCTGACCGCCAACATATTGCAGTCTACACGTATCTCTTATGTGTGACTGCCATCATATTGCAGTCTACACGTATCTCTTATGTGTGACTGCCATCACATTGCAGTCTACTCGTATCTCTTATGTGTGACTGCCATCATATTGCAGTCTACTCGTATCTCTTATGTGTGACTGCCATCTACTGGTCACACTTATCATTACCCAATGTACCAAATAAAACGTTTTCGAGGTGGGTAAGCACAACCAGAACTATTCCGTACATTAGACTCACCGGGTTATAAGGCGCACTGTCGATTTTTGAGAAAATGAAAGCATTCTAAGTGCGCCTGGTAGTCTGAAAAATACGGTCAATCAAAAAGAAGCTTGAAATATAATTCAGTTCATTGACTGTATGAACAAAGTTGAGGTATTTAGTCGGGTCGCCATCCCAAAATAACCCTGCAGTCCTCAGTAGCAGTGAAACATATGATTTGCGTCTTCTTGAACAGCAAAATTGCCATCCTGGCGTCTTGTCCTGTCAGCGTGACTTCCCTCCTACTTCCTCTCCACCCAGCTGACCAACGCCGTAATGAGTAGGCTGACACTTTTTGGGAGTCCGCCCCAGGAGGAGGAGGAGGAAGACGGATCACAAATTTTTTAAGCAAATTGTCGAACAGTTTTAGAACAACATTTCTCATCGAGCTATTGCAAGGAATTTGGGGATTTTACCATCTACTGTCTGTAAAAACATCAAAATCTTCAGAGAATCTGGACGAATCACTGCACGTAAGCGATGATATTACGGACCTTTGATCACCTCAGGCTGTACTGCATCAAAAACTGACATCAGTGTGTAAAGGATATCACCGCATGGGCTCAGGACCACTTCATAAAACCACCGTCAGTAACTGCAATTGGTCGCTACATCTGTAAGTGCAAGTTAAAACTCTACTATGCAAATCCAAAGTCTTTTATCAACAACACCCTGAAACGCCGCAGGCTTGGTTGGGCCCGAGATAATCTATGATGGACTGATGCAAAGTGGAAAGGTGTTGTGTGGTTTGATGAGTCCCCATTTCAAATTATATTTGGAAACAGAGGACGTGGTGTCCTCCGGAACAAAGATTAAAATAACCATTCGGATTGTTATAGGCGCAAAGTGGAAAAGCCAGCATGTGTGATGGTATGGGGGTGTATTAGTGCCCAAGGCATGGGTAACTTACACATCTGTGAAGGCACCATTAATGCTGAAAGGTCCATACAGGTTTTGGAGCAACATATGTTGTCATCCAAGCAACGTTATCATGGACGCCCCTGCTTATTTCAGCAAGACAAGTGTTACAACAGCGTGGCTTCATAGTAAAAGAGTGCGGGTACTTTCCTGGCCCGCCTGCAGTCCAGACCTGTCTCCCATGGAAAATGTGTGGCGCATTATGAAGCGTAAAAATACGACAGCGGAGACCCCGGACTGTTGAAGGACTGAAGCTCTACATAAAACAAGAATGGGAAAGAATTCCACTTTCAAAGCTCCAACAATTATTTTCCTCAGTTCCCAAACGTTTATTGAGTGTCGTTAAAAGAAAAGATGATGTAACACAGTGGTGAACATGCCCTTTCCCAACTACTTTGGCACGTGTTGCAGCCATGAAATTCTAAGTTAATTGTTATTTGCAAAAAATAAATAAAGTTAATGAGTTTGAACATCAAATATGTTGTCTTTGTAGCATATTCAACTGAATATGGGTTGAAAAGGATTTGCAAATCATTGTATTCTGTTTATATTTACATCTAACACAAATTCCCAACTCATATGGAAACGGGGTTTGTACAACGCTGATGATACAAACATGGTCTTTTAAAAAATGGACTTTGAAACAATGTTGCAAAATAGTTGATTCAACGTTGTGTTTGTGTTGTAGCATGAATATTCTGCAACGGTCAAATCAACGTCGGAACTCAACGTTGATTAAACATCGTCAAAAAGCAAGTTGTTTCAATGTCGTGTTTGTGTTGTAGAATATTGGTTGGAAAATGGCCGAATTTCAACGTCAAATCAACCTGACAGTAGAATTGTAGTTTTTATTGTTGATTTTGAAGTCCAAGTACCTCCATATTGTACTTCACACACTCTTTATTTACCAGTAACATTGTAGTTTTATTGTTAGTTTTTTAGTCCAAGTACCTCCTTATTGTACTTCACCACACTCTTTATTAACCAGTAAAATTGTAGTTTTTATTGTTAGTTTTTTTAGTCCAAATACCTCCTTATTGTACTTCACACACTCTTTATTGTCTAGAAGAATTGTAGTTTTTATTGTTAGTTTTTTAGTCCAAATACCTCCATATTGTACTTCACACACTCTTTATTAACCAGTAGAATTGTAGTTTTTATTGTTAGTTTTTTAGTCCAAATACCTCCATATTGTACTTCACACCCTCTTTATTGACCAGTAGAATTGTAGTTTTTATTGTTAGTTTTGAAGCCTGAATACCTTCATATTGTACTTCACACACTTTATTGACCAGTAGAATTGTAGTTTTTATTGTTGGTTTTTTAGTCCAAATACCTCCATATTGTAGGTCACCACCCTTTTTATTATTCAGTAGAATTGTAGTTTTTATTGTTAGTTTTTTAGTCCAAATACCTCCATATTGTACGTCACCACCCTTTTTATTATTCAGTAGAATTGTAGTTTTTATTGTTAGTTTTTTAGTCCAAATACATCCATATTGTACTTCACACACTCTTTCTTAACCAGTAGAATTGTAGTTTTTATTGTTAGTTTTTTAGTCCAAATACCTCCATATTGTACGTCACCACACTTTTTATTATTCAGTAGAATTGTAGTTTTTATTGTTAGTTTTTTAGTCCAAATACCTCCATATTGTACTTCACACACTCTTTCTTAACCAGTAGAATTGTAGTTTTTATTGCTAGTTTTTTAGTCCAAATACCTCCATATCGTACGTCGCCACCCTTTTTATTGACCAGTAGAATTGTAGTTTTCATTGTTAGTTTTGAAGCCTAAATACCTTCATATTGTACTTCACACACTCTTTATCAACCAGTAGAATTGTAGTTTTTATTGTTAGTTTTTTAGTCCAAATACCTCCGTATTGTACTTCACACACTCTTTATCAACCAGTAGAATTGTAGTTTTCATTGTTAGTTTTGAAGCCTAAATACCTTCATATTGTACTTCACACACTCTTTATCAACCAGTAGAATTGTAGTTTTTATTGTTAGTTTTTTAGTCCAAATACCTCCATATCGTACGTCGCCACCCTCTTTATTGACCAGTAGAATTGTAGTTTTCATTGTTAGTTTTGAAGCCTAAATACCTTCATATTGTACTTCACACACTCTTTATCAACCAGTAGAATTGTAGTTTTTATTGTTAGTTTTTTAGTCCAAATACCTCCGTATTGTACTTCACACACTCTTTATTAACCAGTAAAATTGTAGTTTTTATTGTTAGTTTTTTAGTCCACATACCTCCATATAGTACGTCACACCCTCTTTATTAACCAGTAGAATTGTAGTTTTATTGTTAGTTTTTTAGTCCAAATACCTCCGTATTGTACTTCACACACTCTTTCTTAACCAGTAGAATTGTAGTTTTTATTGTTAGTTTTTTAGTCCAAATACCTCCATATTGTACTTCACACACTCTTTCTTAACCAGTAGAATTGTAGTTTTTATTGTTAGTTTTTTAGTCCAAATACCTCCATATTGTACTTCACACACTCTTTATTGACCAGTAGAATTGTAGTTTTATTGTTAGTTTTGAAGCCTGAATACCTTCATATTGCACTTCACACACCCTTTATTAACCAGTAGAATTGTAGTTTTTATTGTTAGTTTTTTAGTCCAAATACCTCCATATTGTACTTCACTCCCTCTTTATTGACCAGTAAAATTGTAGTTTTTATTGTTAGTTTTTTTAGTCCAAATACCTCCATATTGTACGTCACCACCCTCTTTATTATTCAGTAGAATTTTAGTTTTTATTGTTATTTTTTTAGCCCAAATACCTCCATATTGTACTTCACACACTCTTTATTAACCAGTAAAATAGTAGTTTTTATGGTTAGTTTTAAAGTCCAAATACCTCCATATCGTACGTCACCACCCTCTTTATTGACCAGTAGAATTGTAGTTTTTATTGTTAGTTTTGAAGCCTAAATACCTTTATATTGTACTTCACACACTCTTTATCAACCAGTAGAATTGTAGTTTTTATTGTTAGTTTTTTAGTCCAAATACCTCCATATTGTAGGTCACCCCCTTTTTATTATTCAGTAGAATTGTAGTTTTTATTGTTAGTTTTTTAGTCCAAATACCTCCATATTGTACTTCACACCCTCTTTATTAACCAGTAGAATTGTAGTTTTTATTGTTAGTTTTTTAGTCCAAATACCTCCATATTGTACTTCACACCCTCTTTATTGACCAGTAAAATTGTAGTTTTTATTGTTAGTTTTTTAGTCCAAATACCTCCATATTGTACTTCACACCCTCTTTATTGACCAGTAAAATTGTAGTTTTTATGTTTAATTTTTTATTCCAAATACCTCCATATTGTATGTCACACACTCTTTATTGACCAGTAGAATTGTAGTCTTTGTTGTTAGTTTTTTAGTCCAAATACCTCCATATTGTACTTCACACACTTTATTAACCAGTAGAATTGTAGTTTTTATTGTTAGTTTTTTAGTCCAAATATCTCCATATTGTCGTTCACACCCTCTTTCTTAACCAGTAAAACTGTAGTTTTGATGGTTATTTTTTATTCTAAATACCTCCATATTGTACTTCACGCCCTCTTTGTTAACCAGTAGAATAGTAGTTTTATTGTTAGTTTGGAAGCCCAAATACCTCCATATTTTTCTGCAGCTGCGTGACAAACACGACCATTGTTACTGGAGGAGTCACGCTGTACTGTCGGAGACATTCATCATTCATCACTCACTGGACAAGTGACGCATTAATTCATCGACTTTTTCTTTTACGATTGTCCATACGAGGAAGGATTTGATAGTTTAATCTGCTTAGGTTTTAGTGAGGTTGAGTTTAGTGCAATGGTATCTAAACTACAGCCCGTGGGCCAAGTGCGGTCCATCGGCGTCGAGCCCGGCAAGTATCATGTCTTGGTGACCATGTTCTGTGTGGTTTTTGGATTTTGTCAGTTCCTGTTTTTTCACTCCCTGTTTTGTTTCCAAGACAACCCTTTAGTTTTCACCTGTCCTCATGTCACGCACCTGATTCATTTGGACTCACGCACCTGTTGTTAATCATGTCACCACTATTTAAGCCTGTAGTTGCCAGGCAGTCAATTCACATTCATGCTCTGCACTCTTGACACTGAGTACTCTGTCCGGGTCAAAGTTCATGCTGCTCTTTTCTTTTCACGTAAGTTTTTTGGTTAATTCGAGTCACAGTTAAGTCAGTTTTTTAGTTCATGTTTTCATGTCCATAGTTTACGTTATAGTAATAGTTTTTGTTTTCTTAGCCAAGTTTTGTACCTCCGCTGTGAGCGCCTTTTGTTTTCACTTTTTGATCAAATAATTAAAAGATCTCATTACCTTCACGTTGTGTCCGGTTCAATCGCTTTACACCACGGGAAAACAAACCTCACCAAAGACCACATCTTCACACCGAGAACTTCCAGAATAATCTTGACTACCAGGCAGCTTCTGAACACGACATATTTGCTGCCATCTTGTGGACAATTGGAGTAAATCAGATCCAAGACCTATGAAAGTACTTTAATATACTGGCACAGCATTTACTCATATGGTGTAGTCCAAACAACCTTCCTTAGTCATGGTGCAAAAAAAAACCCACAACCTGCTGACTGAACATTACTGAACAAGTGACGCCCATTTCAATTTATTAGAGTGCATGATGGGAAAATGTAAAACTCTCTCTCCATATTCCACGCATGTTTGGTGCATTTTAGCCGCTTGATATTTCTAATTGATTACAAAACTTTAACGAGGTTGTCACAAAATTAAACCAGCTAGGAGTCAAACTTTCAAAAACTTTTAGTATCCCTGATATCCAATTATATCAATTACATATCCAACATATCCATGTAACAAACACACACGCACACACACACACACACACACACACCACCCACCCACCACCACAAAAAGAATACCTACCGGAATTAATAAAAGGCTATCAATGCTGTCATCCAGCAAAGCTGAATTCGACCAAGCAACCCCCCCCGTACCAGAAAGCACTTGATGAAAGCGGATACAACTTCACCCTCACCTATGAACCCACTCCAGGAAACCAACCAAAAAAGAGCAGAAAACGAAACAACATCATCTGGTATAATCCGCCATTCAGCAAAAACGTCTCAACCAACATCGGCCGCAAGTTCCTCACTCTGATCGACAAACACTTCCCCAAAGGCAACACCCTAAGAAAAATATTCAACAAGAACAACATTAAATTGAGCTACAGCTGTATGAATAACATGCAACAAATCATTTCAAACCACAACAAAGCAATTGCAAAAGGACTGCCTACCCCCGGACTAAACGACTCTGAAACCAATAATGAATGTAACTGTCGCAAGAAACCTGATTGCCCTCTCAACGGAAGGTGCTTACAGACACCAGTCGTTTACCAAGCAAAGGTAATACGCAAGGACATTAACACATCCGACACGTACGTAGGATTAACCGAAGGAGCGTTCAAAACAAGATGGAATAATCACAACGCCTCCTTTAGAAACCAGACTTTGCAGAATTCTACAGAACTCAGCAAA
This sequence comes from Nerophis ophidion, assembly GCF_033978795.1. Classification (NCBI taxonomy): domain Eukaryota; kingdom Metazoa; phylum Chordata; class Actinopteri; order Syngnathiformes; family Syngnathidae; genus Nerophis; species Nerophis ophidion. The sequence continues at coordinate 6,835,974 of NC_084613.1, forward strand.
CACATTTGGAACCTCAAAGACAATAATGTTGAATATTCAATAACATGGCAAATTCTTGCATCCAGCTCACCTTACAACAGTGGTAATAAAAGATGCAACCTATGCTTAAAAGAGAAACTGTTTAATATATATCATCCAGATTTATCATCCCTCAACAAGCGCAGTGAAATCATTTCAACATGCCGCCACAGACGGAAACACCTCCTAGGTAACACATGAGCCAATCACCACACCCTACGCCTGCCTGTACCCACCCACTCTGTGCTCTATATAAACCATTGTATGTGAATGCTTCCATTAAAATCTCCTGATGATTGAGGGAACCCCTCATGAAACAGATCTGTAGAGATGAAGTAGTCTTGTGATTTTTTTCCCAAACCTACATATATATATATATATATATATGTATAGTACAGGCCAAAAGTTCAGACACACCTTCTCCTCATTCAAAGTGTTTTCTTTATTTTGATGACTATTTACTTTGTAGATTGTCACATCCAAACTATGAAGGAACACATGTGGAGTTATGTACTTGACAAAAAAAAGTGAAATAACTGAAAACATGTTTTATATTCTACTTTCTTCAAAATAGCCATGGGTTAGAGTTAAGGTTGGGTTTAGGATTAAAATTTCAAACACCAAAAAAGGAAATGAGTAATTATGAGTGGAAGCCCTTCCTTCACACACTACCCTGCCTGGCCTTCCCGCCACATTTAAATGAGCAACGGCCATTCTTTCTAGAAGAAACCTCTTCTTCACCAGCAAATTGAAAAGCGGCACATGGAGACCAACTATGGGAGGTGTAGCGAGCTGGCTGATGATGCCATGTTTGATATCATCGGCGTGTTGCCTTGAAAACTGCTAATTGGATTATTTTGTAGAATCAGCCCAAAGATGTCTCAAACTTTATAGTCCTGCATGGCTGTTGTCCTTCTTTTCCTTTCTTGAAATGAGCTGACAGTGCAAGCGCTCTCAGGCTTCATTTAGCAGGCATGCCAGCGGCCTTGCAGGAAAAAAAAGGGGAACATTTCTATAGAAGCAAAGTTCTGCCACACAAGACCCGATGTAACGTTTTGAAAATCAAGACTAGTTAGGTTAGGCTGCAGTTCTTCTACGGTCAAATCAACGTCAAGACCCAACTTTGATTAAACGTCAAAAAGCATGTTGTTTCAACGTTATTTTTGTAGAATATTGGTTGGAAAATCTCCAAAATTCAACGATCAAATCAACGTCAAAACCCAACTTTGATTAAATGTCAAAAAGCATGTTGTTTCAACGTTATTTTTGTAGAATATTGGTTGGAAAATCACCAAAATTCAACAGTGAAATCAACGTCAAAACCCAACTTTGATTAAATGTCAAAAAGCATGTTGTTTCAACGTTATTTTTGTAGAATATTGGTTGGAAAATCTCCAAAATTCAACGATCAAATCAACGTCAAAACCCAACTTTGATTAAACGTCAAAAAGCATGTTGTTTCAACGTTATTTGTGTAGAATATTGGTTGGAAAATCACCAAAATTCAACAGTGAAATCAACGTCAAAACCCATCTTTGATTAAACGTCAAAAAGCATGTTGTTTCAACGTTATTTTTGTAGAATATTGGTTGGAAAATCACCAAAATTCAACGATCAAATCAACGTCAAAACCCAACTTTGATTAAACGTCAAAAAGCATGTTGTTTCAACGTTATTTGTGTAGAATATTGGTTGGAAAATCACCAAAATTCAACAGTGAAATCAACGTCAAAACCCAACTTTGATTAAATGTCAAAAAGCATGTTGTTTCAACGTTATTTTTGTAGAATATTGGTTGGAAAATCACCAAAATTCAACAGTGAAATCAACGTCAAAACCCATCTTTGATTAAACGTCAAAAAGCATGTTGTTTCAACGTTATTTTTGTAGAATATTGGTTGGAAAATCTCCAAAATTCAACGATCAAATCAACGTCAAAACCCAACTTTGATTAAACGTCAAAAAGCATGTTGTTTCAACGTTATTTGTGTAGAATATTGGTTGGAAAATCTCCAAAATTCAACGATCAAATCAACGTCAAAACCCAACTTTGATTAAACGTCAAAAAGCATGTTGTTTCAACGTTATTTGTGTAGAATATTGGTTGGAAAATCACCAAAATTCAACAGTGAAATCAACGTCAAAACCCAACTTTGATTAAATGTCAAAAAGCATGTTGTTTCAACGTTATTTTTGTAGAATATTGGTTGGAAAATCACCAAAATTCAACAGTGAAATCAACGTCAAAACCCATCTTTGATTAAACGTCAAAAAGCATGTTGTTTCAACGTTATTTTTGTAGAATATTGGTTGGAAAATCTCCAAAATTCAACGATCAAATCAACGTCAAAACCCAACTTTGATTAAACGTCAAAAAGCATGTTGTTTCAACGTTATTTGTGTAGAATATTGGTTGGAAAATCACCAAAATTCAACAGTGAAATCAACGTCAAAACCCATCTTTGATTAAACGTCAAAAAGCATGTTGTTTCAACGTTATTTTTGTAGAATATTGGTTGGAAAATCTCCAAAATTCAACGATCAAATCAACGTCAAAACCCAACTTTGATTAAACGTCAAAAAGCATGTTGTTTCAACGTTATTTTTGTAGAATATTGGTTGGAAAATCTCCAAAATTCAACGATCAAATCAACGTCAAAACCCATCTTTGATTAAACGTCAAAAAGCATGTTGTTTCAACGTTATTTTTGTAGAATATTGGTTGGAAAATCTCCAAAATTCAACGATCAAATCAACGTCAAAACCCAACTTTGATTAAACGTCAAAAAGCATGTTGTTTCAACGTTATTTGTGTAGAATATTGGTTGGAAAATCACCAAAATTCAACAGTGAAATCAACGTCAAAACCCAACTTTGATTAAACGTCAAAAAGCATGTTGTTTCAACGTTATTTTTGTAGAATATTGGTTGGAAAATCTCCAAAATTCAACAGGGAAATCAACGTCAAAACCCAACTTTGATTAAACGTCAAAAAGCATGTTGTTTCAACGTTATTTTTGTAGAATATTGGTTGGAAAATCTCCAAAATTCAACGGGGAAATCAACGTCAAAACCCGTCCGCTTATCCGAGGTCAGGTCACGGGGACAGCAGCCTAAGCAGGGAAGCCCAGACTTCCCTCTCCCCAGCCACTTGGTCCAGCTCCTCCCGAGGTGTCCCGAGGTGTTCCCAGGCCAGCCGGGAGACATAGTCTTCCCAACGTGTCCTGGGTCTTTCTACTGGTCGGACGAGCCCTAAACACCTCCCTGACCAGATGCCCGAACCACCTCTTCTGGCTTTTCTCCATATGGAGGAGCAGCGGCTTTACTCTGAGTTCCACCCGGCGGAGGAAACTCATCTGGGCCGCTTGTACCCGTGATCTTATCATTTCGGTCTTAACCCAAAGCTCATGACCATAAGTGAGGATGAGAACGTAGATCGACCGGTAAATTGAGAGCTTTGCCTTCCGGCTCAGCTCCTTCTTCACCACAACAGATCGATACAGCGTCCGCATTACTGAAAACGCCGCACCGATCCACCTGTCGAGCTCATGATCCACTCTTCCCTCACTCGTGAACAAGACTCCTAGGTACTTGAACTCCTCCACTTGGGGCAAGATCTCCCACTCTTTATTAACCAGTAGAATTGTAGTTTTTATTGTTAGTTTTTAAGTCCAAATACCTCCATATTGTACTTCACTTTGTCTTATTAACCAGTAGAATTGTAGTTTTTATTGTTAGTTTTAAAGTCCAAATACCTCCATATTGTACTTCACACACTCTTTATTGACCAGTAGAATTGTAGTTTTTATTGTTATTTTTTTAGTCCAAATACCTCCATATTGTACTTCACTTTGTCTTATTAACCAGTAGAATTGTAGTTTTTATTCTTGGTTTTTTAGTCCAAATACCTCCATATTGTACTTCACACACTCTTTATTGACCAGTAGAATTGTAGTTTTTATTGTTATTTTTTTAGTCCAAATACCTCCATATTGTACTTCACTTTGTCTTATTAACCAGTAGAATTGTAGTTTTTATTCTTAGTTTTTTAGTCCAAATACCTCCATATTGTACCTCACACACTCTTTACCAACCAGTAGAATTGTATTTTTTTATTGTTGGTTTTAAAGTCCAAATACCTCCATATTGTACTTCACCACACTCTTTATTATCCAGTAGAATTGTAGTTTTATTGTTAGTTTTTCAGTCAAAATACCTCCATATTGTACTTCACCACCCTCTTTATTATTCAGTAGAATTTTAGTTTTTAAGTCCAAGTACCTCTATATAGTAGTTCACACACTTTATCGACCAGTAGAATTGTAGTTTTTATTGTTAGTTTTGAAGCCTAAATACTTCCATATTGTACTTCACACACTCTTTATTAACCAGTAGAATTGTAGTTTTTATTGTTAGTTTTTTAGTCCAAATACCTCCATATTGTACGTCACACACTCTTTATTAACCAGTAGAATTGTAGTTTTTATTGTTAGTTTTTTAGTCCTAATACCTCCATATTGTCGTTCACACCCTCTTTATTAACCAGTAGAATTGTAGTTTTTATTGTTAGTTTTAAAGTACAAATACCTCCATATTGTACTTCACCACACTCTTTATTATCCAGTAAAATTGTAGTTTTTATTGTTAGTTTTTCAGTCCAAATACCTCCATATTGTACTTCACCACCCTCTTTATTATTCAGTAGAATTTTAGTTTTTATTGTTAGTTTTTTAGTCCAAACACCTCCATATTGTACTTCACCACACTCTTTATTAACCAGTAAAATTGTAGTTTTTATTGTTAGTTTTTCAGTCCAAATACCTCCATATTGTACTTCACCACCCTCTTTATCATTCAGTAGAATTTTAGTTTTTATTGTTAGTTTTTTAGTCCAAACACCTCCATGTTGTACTTCACACACTCTTTATTGACCAGTCAAATTGTAGTTTTTATGGTTAGTTTTAAAGTCCAAATACCTCCATATCGTACGTCACCACCCTCTTTATTATTCAGTAACATTTTAGTTTTTATTGTTAGTTTTTTAGTCCAAATACCTCCATATTGTCGTTCACACCCTCTTTATTAACCAGTAGAATTGTAGTTTTTATTGTTAGTTTTTTAGTCCAAATACCTCCATATTGTACGTCACCACCCTCTTTATTATTCAGTAAAATTTTGGTTTTTATTGTTAGTTTTTTAGTCCAAATACCTCCATATTGTCGTTCACACCCTCTTTATTAACCAGTAGAATTGTAGTTTTTATTGTTATTTTTTTAGTCCAAATACCTCCATATTGTACTTCACTTTGTCTTATTAACCAGTAGAATTGTAGTTTTTATTGTTAGTTTTTTAGTCCAAATACCTCCATATTGTACTTCACCACACTCTTTATTAACCAGTAAAATTGTAGTTTTTATTGTTAGTTTTTCAGTCCAAATACCTCCATATTGTACTTCACCACCCTCTTTATTATTCAGTAGAATTTTAGTTTTTATTGTTAGTTTTTTAGTCCAAACACCTCCATATTGTACTTCACCACACTCTTTATTAACCAGTAAAATTGTAGTTTTTATTGTTAGTTTTTCAGTCCAAATACCTCCATATTGTACTTCACCACCCTCTTTATCATTCAGTAGAATTTTAGTTTTTATTGTTAGTTTTTTAGTCCAAACACCTCCATATTGTACTTCACCACACTCTTTATTTACCAGTAAAATTGTAGTTTTTATTGTTAGTTTTTCAATCCAAATACCTCTATATTGTACTTCACACACTCTTTATTGACCAGTAGAATTGTATTTTTTATTGTTAGTTTTTAAGTCCAAGTACCTCTATATAGTACTTCACCACACGCTTTGTTAACCAGTAGAATTGTAGTTTTTATTGTTAGTTTTTAAGTCCAAGTACCTCTATATAGTAGTTCACACACTTTATCGACCAGTAGAATCGTAGTTTTTATTGTTAGTTTTGAAGCCTAAATACCTCCATATTGTACTTCACACACTCTTTATTAACCAGTAGAATTGTAGTTTTTATTGTTAGTTTTTTAGTCCACATATCTCCATATTGTACTTCACACACTCTTTATATATATATATATATATATATATATATATATATATATATATATATATATATATATATATATATATATATGTATATATAAAAGAAATACTTGAATTTAAGTGTTCATTTATTTACACATTTACACACACACAACACTCATCTACTCATTGTTGAGTTAAGGGTTGAATGGTCCATCCTTTTTTGTCTAACTATATGCATGTAGAGTAGATGGCCGTATTGTCCTGTTTAAGAGTGTCACAACATTGCTGTTTACGGCAGACAAACTGCTTTACGGTAGACGAAAACGTGACTGCTGTTGTTGTGTGTGGTCAATAAGAAACCAAGAACTCGCCCTCGATCCTTCTACAGTTATAAAGTCATTGGGCAGACATGGGAAAGCGGACTCGAAAACAGGCTGTCGACACGTCACTCAGGTCCGCATGGAGCTGGAGGGGGCGTGGCCCACCTCTGGTAATGTCATGTAAAGCACTTTATATTGTTCTATTGTTCTATGTGAAATGTCCCGGACCCAAGTTTCTCTAAAGGGAGACGAATAAACAAATGTAGAATCTTGTCAGAGAACAAATTAAACTTGGCACCGCTGAGTTTGGGTTTAAGATGTTCGGTGGGGGCGGGGGGGGGGGGGGGGATTCTTGAGTAACATGGATTAGATGTTATATAAAGTTGAAGCATTTGGAGGATTACAGCTTCACCAAGGATGTCTGCAGCTGTGGTTGCCTAGGCGATGGCCGACACATGACTTCACCTTTAAAGACGGACCCCGGGTGTCGTAGATCTGAGTGTTTGCAACCAGTTTTCAAACACAAAAATATGATAAGGAACGATACCATCATTTTTTTTTAATGATTAATGATATCAAATCAAAATTGTCCGCCAGGAAAGGGTGAGTACTTGTGTTTCTAGTCTTCTTGAGACATGGAGAAGGAAATGTATACTGTGGACAAGTGAAGACATCAATCAATCAATCAATGTTTACTTATATAGCCCGAAATCACAAGTGTCTCAAAGGGCTGCACAAGCCACAACGATATGCTGGGCTCAGATCCCACGTCAGGGCAAGGAAAAACTCAACACAATGGGATGACAATGAGAAACCTTGGAGGGGACCGCAGATGTGCAAATCCGTAGTGGATCTACTTAATAGTGTGAGAGTCAAGTCCATAGTGGATCTAACATAATAGTGAGAGTCCAGTCCATAGTGGATCTAACTTAATAGTAAGAGTCCAGTCCATAGTGGATTTAACTTAATAGTGAGAGTCCAGTCTATAGTGGATCTAACATAATAGTGTGAGAATCCAGTCCATAGTGGATTTAACTTAATAGTGAGAGTCCAGTCCATAGTGGATCTAACATAATAGTGTGAGTCCAGTCCATAGTGGATCTAACATAATAGTGTGAGAGTCCAGTCCATAGTGGATCTAACATAATAGTGTTAGAGTCCAGTCCATAGTGGATCTAACATAATAGTGAGAGAGTCCAGTCCATAGTGGATCTAACATAATAGTGAGAGAGTCTAGTCCGTAGTGGATTTAACCTAATAGTGAGAGTTCAGTCCATAGTGGATCTAACACAATAGTGAGAGTCCAGTCCATAGTGGATCTAACATAATAGTGTGAGAGTCAAGTCCATAATGGATCTAACATAATAGTGTGAGAGTCCAGTCCATAGTGAATCTAACATAATAGTGTGAGAGTCCAGTCCATAGTGGATTTAACATAATAGTGAGAGTCCAGTCCATAGTGGATCTAACTTAATAGTGAAAGTCCAGTCCATATTGGATTTAACATAATAGTGAGAGTCCAGTCCATAGTGGATCTAACTTAATAGTGTGAGAGTCCAGTCCATAGTGGATCTAAAATAACAGTGAGAGTCCAGTCCATAGTGGATCTAACTTAATAGTGTGAGAGTCCAGTCCATAGCGGATCTAAAATAATAGTGAGAGTCCAGTCCATAGTGGATCTAACTTAATAGTGAGAGTCCAGTCCATAGTGGGACCAGCAAGAGATCATTTTGAGCGGACACAGGTCAGGAGCGCAGAGACGTCACCAACTGATGCACAGATGAGTGGTCCACCCTAGGTCCCGACTTTGGACATACATACATATATATATATATATATATATATGAACGACTGAAGTTCTACATAAAACAAGAATGGGAAAGAATTCCACTTTCAAAGCTTCAACAATTAGTTTCCTCAGTTCCCAAACGTTTATTGAGTGTTGTTAAAAGAAAAGGTGATGTAACACAGTGGTGAACATGCCCTTTCCCAACTACTTTGGCACGTGTTGCAGCCATGAAATTCTAAGTTAATTATTATTTGCAATAAAAAATAAAGTTTATGAGTTTGAACATCAAATATGTTGTCTTTGTAGCATATTCAACTGAATATGGGTTGAAATTGATTTGCAAATCATTGTATTCTGTTTATATTTACATCTAACACAATTTCCTAACTACAGCTACAAAACAATATAGTAAGCCAGCAGGCTTATATTAAACGAACAAACATTACAAACATTTTGTCAGGTCGCTCTTGAAGAAGAGATTTTAATCCCAGTGAGTCTCTACCTCGTTAAATGAAGGAAATTGATTGATTGATTGATTGATTGATTGATAAGTCATTATGTTGCTTTTTTTATAATTGGCAGAAAATGAATGAATGAATGAATTCTTACCCGTTCATGTGCTGTCAATAATCCAAAACGTTAAATTCCACCGTGCGTCCAGAGAGAGTAAGAGAAGTGGAGTGAAGGCTGATGCTGATGCTGTGGTGGCCATCAGACACTAACTGTGTGTGTGTGTGTGTGTGTGTGTGTGTGTGTGTGTGTGTGTGTGTGTGTGTGTGTGTGTGTGTGTGTGTGTGTGTGTGTGTGTGTGTGTGTGTGTGTGTGACGGCGTTAGCTCTGCAGGGCCATAGTGAGACTGTCGACGCTGCCTTCACGGGACGTGGGACATATCTGACACAGGCAGAATAAACACACGAACTCATCAATGTCTCTATTTATGGAACGGATTATACATCCTAATATGAATAATTTGTGTTTTCTTATCAGGCCACATGTGTATAATGTTTTAAATTATTTGTTTTAATTCAGTTCTGGTGACGTTGTTCCGGAAAGCAGACTTTTACACGTGGTCGCCGAATGTGGCATTTCTGTTGACTGGCAGTACGTCTAGCCAATCACAAAGTGGCTTGAAATAGTGGGCGGGTACCAGATGAGAGACTGGATGACTGCACAAATACATTCATGAAATAAATATGTCGTGGTTGTAGGTCACCTGTCGTAGTAGTTTCATTGTTTATAGTGTGAAAGAGAAATGGTCCCACTTGACAAGCAGTTTTTGCCGTCCATTGGATTTCTTTTGAACTTGTCATAGAGCGCCATCTTCAGTCTGAATGCAGAACCGCTGGTTTTGAATGAATGAATGAACGAATGGTTTATTTTGAGCCATGCAAACAAAACAAGAGAATGACATTAAATACAAAATAAATATATAAATACATTATTTTTACATCCACATTGAAAACATTACATGTGACTAACCTTTTGTAGATGTCAAGATTGGCTCAAAAGGGAGTGGGAAGAAGTAAACTTTTTAGGTCCCACCCCTATACATATACAATATATATTTACAATATCCATCCATCCATTTTTCTACCGCTTATTCCCTACAATATATAATACAATAATATATATAATATAATTCAGTTCAGTGGTTGCTGCGTAGATGCCATATGGTTGAAGTAATAATTCAATGATTTACTGTAATTATGACTTACTTACTCATATTTTCTAAACCGTGATATAAGTACATTCGTACCGCCACCTAATTTGTGATTTAATATTGTTTTATCATTTTTCTTTGTTTGTGTTTAAGTATGGATCGGTAAAGAAGGCGAAAATAATGTTGTTTTTAACGGTATGTTTCTACAATATGTATTTGTGTATATATATATATATATATATATATATATATATATCCATCCATTTTCTACCGCTTATTCCCTTTCGGGGTCACGGGGGGCGCTGGCGCCTATCTCAGCTACAATCGGGCGGAAGGCAGGGTACACCCTGGACAAGTCGCCACCTCATCGCAGGGCCTATATATATATATATATATATATATATATATATATATATATATATATATATATATATATATATATATATATATATGTGTATATATATATATATATATATATATATATATATATATGTATATATATGAACGACTGAATCTCTACATAAAACAAGAATGTTAAAGAATTCCACTTTCAAAGCTTCAACAATTAGTTTCCTCAGTTCCCAAACGTTTATTGAGTGTTGTTAAAAGAAAAGAAAGGTGATGTCACACAGTGGCAGTGTATGTATATATATGTATATATGTGTATATATATATATATATATATATATATATATTTACATACACACACATATATATACACATATATATGTCTGTATGTATATACACATATATACACATACATATATATGTGTGTATATATATATATACACACATATATACGTTTATACAGTGGTGGTCAAAAGTGTACGTACACTTGTAACGAACATGATGTCATGGCTGTCTTGACTTTCCAATAATTTCTACAACTCTTATTTTTTTGTGATGTAGTGATTGGAGCACATACTTGTTGCTCACAAAAAACATTCATGAAGTTTGCTTCTTTTAGGAATTTATTATGGCTCTACTGAAAATGTGAGCAATCAAAATGCAATGCTTACATGTCCCTTGGCAAGTTTGCCTTCAATAAGGCGCTTTTGGTAGCCATCCTCAAGCTCCTGTTTACATTTTTCACCACAAAATTGCTGCAGTTCAGCTAAATGTGTTGCTTTTCTGTTATGGACTTGTTTCTTCAGCATTGTCCACACCTTTAAGTCAGGACTTTGGTAAGGCCATTCTAAAACTTTAATTGTAGCCTGATTTAGCCATTCCTTTACCACTTTTGAGGTGTGTTTGGGGGTCATTGTCCTGTTGGAACACCCAACTGTGCCCAAGACCCAACCTCCGGGCTGATGATTTAGGTAGGTTGTCCTGAACAATTTGGAGCTAATCCTCCTTTTTCATTGTCTCATTTAAAGCAGCAGTTCCGTTGACAGCAAAACAGGCCCAGAGCATAACACTACCACCACCATACTGGATGGTAGGAATGGTTTTCCTGGGATTTTCTCCTCCAAACATATTGCTGGGTATTGTGGCCAAACAGCTCCATTTTTGTTTCATCTGACATCAACATGGACAAAGATAAGACCTTCTGGAGGAAAGTTCTGTGGTCAGATTAAATCAGTAGAGCCATAATAAATGCATAAAAGAAGCAAACTCCATTAATGTTTTTTTTTTTGTGACCAACAAGTATGTGCTCCAATCACTCCATCACAAAAACATAAGAGTTGTAGAAATGAAATAACTAAAAACATGTTTTATATTGTAATTTCTTCAAAATAGCCACCCTTTGCTTTTATTACTGCTTTGCACACTCTTGGCATTCTCTCCATGAGCTGTGAAGTGAAAACCATTGTAAGTGACTACCTCTTGAAGCTCATGGAGAGAATGCCAAGAGTGTGCAAAGCAGAAAGGGACAAGCGGTAGAAAATGGATGGATGGGTGGAATCTGCAATGTAAATAGTCATGAAAATAAAGAAAACGCACTGAATGAAAAAGTGTTTCCAAACTTGTGGCCTTATGTTAGAGCAAAGTGCCTGTTGTCTAATGCAAGCAGGTGTGGGCATTGCTGATAGAAGTACTTTTCTTTAGTCCTTAGGGTTTTGTCAATAAAATCAGAGCTTTTAGATAATTGTTTTTAGAGTCGGGGCAAAAAAAACATGCTTTTTGGCTGGAGATGTATGTCTGCATACATATCTTGTATAACTACAAGCAAGGGTTGTCTTGATACCAATAATTTAGTACCGGTACCAAAATGTATATTGATACTTTTCCAAGTACGAAAAATGTAAATATTGGCTTAATTTTAGCAGAAAATATTACTACATTAAACATTTACAGTCAAAGAACAATTTTACAAGGTTAAAATGTAAATTAAAAGGAACTGAAATGGCATCGACCCTGAAGGGAACGTCTCCCCTGTGCTCCTTCACTAAAGTCTGCACCGGAACCGAACAGCAGGACAGATGTAAAAACTACATAGCAGGACAAGGAATAAAGTGGTATAGCTCGGTTTTTAGAGTGGCTGTGCCAGCAACTTCAGGGTTTCAGTTTCGATCCCCGCCTCCGCCATCCTAGTCACTGCCGTTGTGTCCTTGAGCAAGACACTTTACCCACCTGCTCCCAGTGCCACCCACACAGCTTTAAAGAAAAAAATGTAACTTAGATATTGGGTTTCACAATGTAAAGCGCTTTGAGTCACTTGAGAAAAGCGCTATATAAATATAATTCACTTCATTTAACTTAGACTCCCTTTTTAGACCAGTTGATCTGCCGTTTCTTTTCTTTTTCTTCTATGTCCCACTCTCCCTTGTGGAGGGGGTCCGGTCCGATCCGGTGGACATGTACTGCTTGCCTGTGTATCAGCTGGGGACATCTCTGCGATGCTGATCCGCCTCCGCTTGGGATGGTTTCCTGCTGGCTCCGCTGTGAACGGGACTCTCGCTGCTGTGTTGGATCCGCTTTGGACTGGACTCTTGCGACTGTGTTGGATCCATTGTGGATTGAACTTTCACAGTATCATGTTAGACCCGCTCGACATCCATTGCTTTCCTCCTCTCCAAGGTTCTCATAGTCATCATTGTCACCGACGTCCCACTGGGTCATTATTGTCACCGATGTCCCACTGGGTGTGAGTTTTCCTTGCCCTTATGTGGGCCTACCGAGGATGTCGTGGTGGTTTGTGCAGCCCTTTGAGACACTAGTGATTTAGGGCTATATAAGTAAACATTGATTGATTGATTGATTGATTAAAATGTGCCGCCTGAGGCAGGAACTAAACAGGGCTTACCATCGCGTGAAACCCGGATGTGCTTCTAGGTCACGTGATTGCAACCCAGCTTTATCCCTGATTTGTTTAAATCTACTTTTTGTTCGTGCTTATATTATTGCTCCTTCTCACTCCAAAGTAAGCCATTTTTAATACAAAACATTAATAAAACATTCTAGATATCACAGAACGTTAAAAAAAATTGCAAGTCATGGAAGTGACGTACATTCGCGCATGCGTGGACCGGTCGTGTCGCGACGCCGATTTCCGCACGACCAACAATCCACCATGGCGGAATCCGAGTAAGTAAATATCCAACTGCTATCATCCTCCATCCGTGTTTGTCGTGCCAGAAATATAACATTGCTTTACGCCGAATTGGTCAACAAAACCTTTTGTTTGTGTTACGGGTTGTATTTTTATTATCGAGAAGGTAGATTGTTCAAAAAACTGTAAATGTGTCACATGGTTTCATTTCATTTGTTTTTATTTATCTCCTTCATTATTGTGCATTTTTGATCAATAACGCAATTAAAATTTCGCAGCTAAATACATATTACACGCCTTGAGAAGGAACAGGATGAAGAAAATCTTATATTTCCTGCCCTCTTCACCACAATAAGTACTTCATGGATAGCGCAGATTCACAAGCATACAAACCTAACAAATATATCCGAATATAATGAAAACAAATAAAAAACAAGTGCAAAACTTCATGAAGTACAACCCAAACAAAAAAAAGTAATAAACACGTCACCGGATGTTACAAAACAAATACAAAACCAGACAAAAAATAATAAATATAAAGCAAAATGTAAACACTTCCGGTTGTCCATATGACCTAGTTCTGTCTTTGTGTATATTTTCAATTGGAATATTTATCTACAACCTTTTATCTCATTGTAAACAGAATTCCATAGTTCAGTGTTTTTCAACCACTGTGCCGCGGCACACTAGTGGTAGTAAATAAATGATAAATGGGTTGTACTTGTATAGCGCTTTTCTACCTTCAAGGTACTCAAAGCGCTTTGACACTACTTCCACATTTACCCATTCACACACTGATGGAGGGAGCTGCCATGCAAGGCGCTAACCAGCACCCATCTGGTGCAAGGGTGAAGTGTCTTGCTCAGGACGCAACGGACATGACGAGGTTGGTACTAGGTGGGGATTGAACCAGGGACCCTCGGGTTGCGCACAGCCACTATACCTCTGCGCCACGTCGTCCCTATAGTAAACAGTCTGGTGTGCCGTGGGAGATTGTCATTTCACCCAATCCATCCATCTTCTTCCGCTTATCCGAGGTCGGGGCGCGGGGGCAGCAGCCTAAGCAGGGAATCAATCAACCAATCAATGTTTATTTATATAGCCCCAAATCACAAATGTCTCAAAGGACTGCACAAATCATTACGACTACAACATCCTCGGAAGAACCCACAAAAGGGCAAGGAAAACTCACACCCAGTGGGCAGGGAGAATTCACATCCAGTGGGACGCCAGTGACAATGCTGACTATGAGAAACCTTGGAGAGGACCTCAGATGTGGGCAACCCCCCCTCTAGGGGACCGAAAGCAATGGATGTCGAGCGGGTCTAACATGATACTGTGAAAGTTCAATCCATAGTGGCTCCAACACAGCCGCCAGAGTTCATTTCAAAGCGGATCCAAGACAGCAGCGAGAGTCCCGTCCACAGGAGACCATCTCAAGCGGAGGCGGATCAGCAGGGTAGAGATGTCCCCAATCGATACAGGCGAGCGGTCCATCCTGGGTCCCGACGAGCGGTCCATCCTGGGTCTCGACTCTGGACAGCCAGTACTTCATCCATGGTCATCGGACCGGACCCCCTCCACAAGGGAGGGGGGGAAATATAGGAGAAAAAAAGAAGCAGCAGATCAACTGGTCTAAAAAGGAGGTCTATTTAAAGGCTAGAGTATACAGATGAGTTTTAAGGTGAGACTTAAAGCCCAGACTTCCCTCTTCCCGACGAATCCCGCGGCGTTCCCAGGCCAGCCGGGAGACACAGTATTCCCAACGTGTCCTGGGTCTTACCCGTGCCCTAAACACATCCCTAGGGAAGCGTTGGGGTGGCATCCTGACCAGATGCCCCGAACTACCTCATCTGGCTCCTCTCCATGTGGAGGAGCAGCGGCTTTACTTTGAGCTCCTCCCGGATGGCAGAGCTTCTCACCCTATCTCTAAGGGTGATCTTGTCCTTTCGGTCATAACCCAAAGCTCATGACCATAGGTGAGGATGGGAACGTAGATCGACCGGTAAATTGAGAGCTTTGCCTTCCGGCTCAGCTCCTTCTTCACCACAACGGATCGATACAGCGTCCGAATTACTGGAGACGCCGCACCGATCCGCCTGTCGATCGTGAACAAGACTGAGGTACTTGAACTCCCCCACTTGGGTTAAAAATAATTTTTGCGCACAAGTAACTATAAACCGTAAATAATTTGCTGTTGTTAAGTGTCTGTGCTGTCTAGAGCTTGGCAGAGTAACCGTGTAATACCCTTCCGTATCAGTAGGTGGCAGAACGTAGCTAATTGCTTCGTAGATGTCAAAAAGACGTCGTGTTATGATCACAATATGCAGACGACTGCGGTAGGCAGCTTGCAGGTAATAAAGGGTTTTATGTTTTAACCAATAATAAAGATCAATCAAAGTTTAGTGCAATGGATGTCGAGTGGATCTAACATAATATTGTGAGTGTCCAGTCCATAGTGCAAAAGGCGGGTGCCCCTAAGAAAAGGCATTGAAGCTTAGGCATGGCTATGCAAAACGAACCTAAAACTGAACTGGCTGCAAAGTAAACAAAAACAAAATGCTGGACGACAGCAAAGACTTACAGCGTGTGGAGCAAACGGCGTCCACAAAGTACGTCCGTACATAACATGACAATCAACGATGTCCTATGCTAAACGAACCTAAAACTGAACTGGCTGCAAAGTAAAGAAAAACAGAATGCTGGACGACAGCAAAGACTTACAGCGTGTGGAGCAGACGGCGTCCACAAAGTACATCCGTACATAACATGACAATCAACGATGTCCTTTAAAGTCATATCCAACAATTGCGACTAAGGGTCTCTGCTGTTGGAGTGCTTCAGGAATTTTTCAATGAAAAACACTACCATAGTTGAACCCCCACCACTGATACACACATTTGTTTTAAAGTTGTCCTTAAATATTGATGTTTGAAATGACATTTTCTTCTAAGCTCTTCATTCTCAGAAGTGATGACAAACATTTGTTGTATATTTGCTGGTAATGTTTTACTGTTAGCCCTTAAACATAACACATAATGTCTGTAACTTTACTAGCTCCTGTTAATAAACCGGAATTATTAAATAGTACGTTAGTGTTTTCTCGATAATCTTCCACACAGTAGCTTATATACGGCAATATAAGTGCATAATATAATATACTGTATTTCCTTGCGCTAATTAATTTAAAACCTCTTCTTACCAAAGGCATGCGGTAAATTTAGGCTAGCGCTTATAAATTTGAGTGTGATGTAAGGAAACCCATCATGAAAAGCATATTTTTAATAAAAAAAACATTATTATGGTCTTACCTTTACTTATAAATGAAGTCCATGCGCAGCTCCTTCTGATCAAAAGCATCGATAACTTGTTTATGGAAGTCTTCCTTATCTTTCTTCAGTTTTAAAAGTCTCTCTGTCTGGATGGAGATCTTCCTTTATTACCTCCTGCTTCCATTGAAAGTCCAGTTTAGAAAACTGCTTTATTTTAGATATGTAATCCTCCATGTTAAAAGTGAAAGCGAGAGGAAAAAATAAAGGATGGCTGCTCACTCTTGCTGCTTGTTGTCACTTCTTCGCAAGAAGGATCAGTAGCGCCCTCTACCACCAGGAGGCGGGAGTCATTTAATGACTCATATTTGACACACGCAGCTACGGTATATTAATAAAACATAGCTGCTTACTGTTCTTTTTAGCATATTCAATAGCTTGGACCTTAAATCCTACTAAATAGCTTTTAATCTTCTTCCCTTTATGCGATTTCAAATTATTGAACTCGGCCTCCTCCATTTTGAAAATGATGACAGGGGAAGTGTCACTCGTGACGTGACGAGTTTGACCCGGTGGAAATTCTAGACGTGCTAATAAAAATAATATTTTGCGAAATGAGTTTTACCCGGCGTTAATCCTGAGCCGGCGGTAATACTAAGAATGCGCTAATTATTTTGCAAAATGAGTTTGTCCCGGCAGTAATTCTAGACAGGCGCATATTATATACCCGGCGGCAATTCAAGGAAATACGGTATGCATTGCCCTACAATCTAACACATATTTTACCTTATTTAATATAAAAAAGCTCTTAGTTATCTTTTTCCGTACATAAGCAATGTCACACGGTGCAATAATGTCATGTGTTTGGACGTTAATGCAAAGATTTTGGACTAAGTATGGCAACTAACATGATAAACAACGTGGTGAATAACTCCTGAATAGTGCTAACATAACACATTGCCTGCTCGGGATTCCCACATTGATGGAATTTAAAAATGTCAGCCCGAAAGTCACATATTTCTGGATAATTTGTTGCCTTTTCCTCCTCCCCAGATCCAAAAAAGTCATCAAGTTAGTTCCAGAGTATCTCCTGAAGAAGAGGAAAGCGTACCAGGCCATTAAAGCAAACCAAGCCAAGCTTGCACTACTTCAGAAGAGAAGAGTAAGTCGTGTGGTCTTTGTGGATCAAATTAAATGTACTGCAGTAAACTAATCACTAAGTTCATTGTGTGAACCACAGTTGGTGCTAGGAATTTCCAAAATGGGGTCCCAGGGACCCCATCAAGTCATGAGCTTTTTTGTAAACGTTTTTAAAACAAATGAAAAATGTATTTATTGTCCTGTTATGTCTCACAATCTATATTGTGTTTAGGAAAAAGACTGTCATAAACGTTACTTCATTCATTAAAAATATAACACAAAAGAAAACAAATGCAGTAATTGTGATCGATAAAGCTTTCGGCAAATCAAAATTTAAGAAACTGTACTGGGAAGTGCATTACTTTGAAGTCGACCAATAATAAAAATAAAGTTCATTGGGTGAATAATGTAAAGTCACTACACCGGTATGTTTTAGTGCTTTCATGGCGAGTTTACTGGCAGATATAAGTGAAAACTTTACACTACTTTATATTACAAATTGCACTAAAACATTTACTACTAAAACATTTTGATATTTTTTGGAGCGCCGTGTGTAATGTTTTATATTTTCAATGGAAAGTCCTGAGTAGTCCTGGGTTCAATCCCGGGCTCGGGATCTTTCTGTGTGGAGTTCGCATGTTCTCCCTGTGCCTGCGTGGGTTCTACTCCGGCTTCCTCCCACCTCCAAAGACATGCACCTGGGGATAGGCCCCTCCCACCTCCAAAGACATGCACCTGGGGATAGGCCCCTCCCACCTCCAAAAACATGCACCTGGGGAAAGGCCCTTCCCACCTCCAAAGACATGCACCTGCTGATAGGCCCCTCCCACCTCCAAAGACATGCACCTGGGGATAGGCCCCACCCACCTCCAAAGACATGCACCTGGGGATAGGCCCCACCCACCTCCAAAGACATGCACCTGAGGATAGGCCCCTCCCACCTCCAAAGACATGCCCCTGGGGATAGGCCCTAGCCACCTCCAAAGACATGCACCTGGGGATAGGCCCCTCCCACCTCCAAAGACATGCACCTGGGGACAGGACCCTCCCACCTCCAAAGGCATGCACCTGGGGATAGGTTGATTGGCAACACTAAATGGTCCCTAGTGTGTGAATGTTGTCTGTCTATCTCTGTTGGCCCCTGCGATGAGGTGGCGACTTGTCCAGGCTGTCCCCCGCCTTCCGTCCGATTGTAGCTGAGATAGGCACCAGCACCCCCCCGCCACCCCAAATGGATGAATGGACAGTTAAAATCTTGGTGTTTACTTGAGACTTAGCTGTTAATGTTTGACTGCCGACTACTGGTTACACGTATACTTACACCCTGTACCAAATAAAATAGTGTAGTGTTCCGGTAGAGTTGGTACGGCAGGAAATTCTGGTTATTTATTCAGTTGTGTTTATGTTGTGTATATATTCTCTCGAAATGTGTTTGTCATTGTTGTTAAGTGTGGTTTCACAATATGGCACATGTTTATGACAGTGTTGGCGTTGTTTATACAGCCACCCTCAGTGTGACATGTATGTAAAGTGCATTACTTTGAAGTTGACCAATAATGAATAATTACACCTGGCAAATATACAGTATTTTCCGGACCATATGGCGCACTGCCGATGAATGGTCTATTTTTTTAATCTTTTTTCATATATTAAGCGCACCGGATTATAAGGCGCATTAAAGGACTCATATTATTATTTTTTGTAAATGTAACAGACTTCCTTGTGGTCTACATAACATGTAATGGTGATTCTTTGCTCAAAATGTTGCATAGATGATGTTTTACACATCTTCAACTCACTTTCTGACAGTCTCTTCAGGATGCACTGTTTTGTGGGCACACTTATTTACGTGCCCCACTTCGACAGTGTCTTCTCCTTTTTGTAGCGGTGTAGCGTGCAAGGACGGGAGTGGAAGAAGTGTCAAAAGATGGCGCTAACTGTTTTAATGACATTCAGACTGTATTTCAGTCAATAACGGAGCAGCATCTCCTCATCCGTTACTCACTAGTGCAACAACAATGCCCGAAATGTGTCCCGTGACCGTAAATCTCTAATAACTAAAGTTCCTTGGATGAATAATGTACACTCACTACACCGGTATGTTTTAGTGCTTTCATGGTGAGTTTACTGACAGATATAAGTAAGAACTTTACACAAATTTATATTAGAGATGGCAACAGTGGAAGATGAATGTCCCATAACAAGAAAATAGAGAAAAATAAGTTTTGGTTTGGACTACGCTTTGTACAAATGTAGTAGTGATCAACTCACAATGACAAATGCTTGTTTGATGCTTTGTAGATATGCAAATAAATATACAGAACAAAAAGCAACTGTCACAGATAATTCTGCAATTAACAGTTGTGTAATTATTTGTACACTTTGCAGACAGTTTTATTCCCACATCACATATGAGTTTTGTCCTTTTCTAATTAGTTCAGTCAGACTTATTCACAGCAATGACGTGACAAAAAATAAAAAAATGGCAAGCATTATGTTAACTTGAGTAGTGGTAATCGGAGAAGTATTTGTTTATATTCAACAGTAGTTATAAAGTGGGCTAAATAATTGCTTCCCTGGCTGATAATGTAAGTTTGAAAGGGAAAAATACACTTTTAAAGATTATACCTTCATTTGTATGTGATTCTCAAGTAAAAAGTTGTGTTAAATGTATTAACAAAGTCTCTTTTTTTCCCCCCCAAGGTTTCCAAAGGCAAGCCCATAAAGTTCAAGCGACTAGAGGACTTCTTGAAGGACAGCCATAAGAAACATCGTGATGACAGTCGCTTAAGGCGACTCGGTCACAAACCACCCACCCGACTACCTGAAAAACACAAATTAGTCTTTGCTGTCCGCATTAGAGAGTGAGTATATGCGATTCCACCTATATATATATATATATATATATATATATATATATATATATATATATGTGTGTATATATATATATATATACACACACACACACACACACAGATGTCCTCTGGCTAAGCACAAATTCTGTTCCTATGACAACAAGCTAATAATTTATACCCAAATGAACACTTAGAGGTCGTATTAGGATTTTTTTTCTACATTGAAAGCACTTCCTTGTGGTCTACAACAGTGTTTTTCAACCTTTTCTGAGCCAAACTACATTTTTTTTTCATTGAAAAAATAAAATCCGGAGGCACAACTCGAGCAGAAAACCTAAAAAAAATGAAACTCTGCAGCCGATATCGACAAGAAAAAGTATTTCCTGCATTTTCCTCTGGCATACACCTTAGAGTCATATAACTTACGTGACGCGAGTTAACCATTAGCATGCTCACGTTAGCTTGCGAGCAATCCAATCCAATCCACTTTATTTATATAGCACATTTAAACAACAATAATGTTTCCAATGTACTGCACAGCCATGTTAAAAACAATATTATGCTCCACCAATGACTGAATAAAACAAAAAATAAATAAAAATAAAAACAAACATGATTAAAAACTATTTTAAAGGGTAAAATCAAAACAGTAAAATAAAATCAAAGTGTATAAAAAACACAGAGGACCACACAACTCACGTAGTGTTAAAAGCCAAAGAATAAAAGTGGGTCTTAAGACGAGACTTAAAACACTCCACTGTGGAAGCAGTTTGAACATGGGAGCGGCAGAGTGTTCCAGAGCTTAGGGCCGACCAAAGAGAAGGCCCTGTCTCCCCTGGTCTTAAGTCTGGTCTTGGGCACCACGAGCTGGAAGTGGCTCTCGGACCTCAGAGCGCGCGCAGGAATGTAAATTTGGATGAGGTCCGAGATATATTGAGGTGCCAGTCCATGTAAAGATTTA
This sequence comes from Nerophis ophidion, assembly GCF_033978795.1. Taxonomy (NCBI): domain Eukaryota; kingdom Metazoa; phylum Chordata; class Actinopteri; order Syngnathiformes; family Syngnathidae; genus Nerophis; species Nerophis ophidion. Next base: position 6,857,526 of record NC_084613.1, read on the forward strand.
AAAACAAACAACAATGTTTTAAAATCGATTCTAAAATGAACAGGGAGCCAGTGCAAACTCTGAAGAATTGGGGTTGTATGCTGGCGTTTCCTGGCCCCTGTTAAAAGTCGGGCTGCCGCGTTCTGGTCTAACTGCAACCGGGAGAGAGCTTTTTGGCTAATGCCAGCATAAAGTGCATTGCAGTAGTCCAGGCCACTTGAAATAAAAGCATGCACGACTTGTTCAAAAAGGTTAAAAGATAAAAACGGTTTAACCTTTACTAAAAGACGAAAGTGATAAAAACACGATTTTAAAACGCCATTGACTTGTTTGTCTACTTTAAAATGGCTGTCTATAGTGACGCCAAGGCTAGTGACTTTGGGACACACATCATTTTGCAATGGTCCCAAGTCCATTTTTAGCATGCTAAAAGTAGCATTTTAATTTTTTTGAGCTACTTTTGCTACCGTGTGTCATTTGTTAACTGTTAGCATGCAAACTGGCACAGTATCATGTTAGACCCGCTCGACATCCATTGCTTTCGGTCCCCTAGAGGGGGGGGGGGTTCCCCACATCTGAGGTCCTCTCCAAGGTTTCTCATAGTCAGCATTGTCACTGGCGTCCCACTGGATGTGAATTCTCCCTGCCCACTGGGTGTGAGTTTTCCTTGCCCTTTTGTGGGTTCTTCTGAGGATGTTGTAGTCGTAATGATTTGTGCAGTCCTTTGAGACATTTGTGATTTGGGGCTATATAAATAAACATTGATTGATTGATGTTAGCAAGCTAACTTAGACTTCTTAACTTTTTGTCCATTTTTACACCTTTTTATTTTTTTTCACATTTCCGCAGCCATACACCTTTTGGTCATAAAACGTATGTGACACAAGCTAACTATTATCATGTTAGCTTGCTAACATGCTATCGTTTGCATGCTAGCAGTTGACAAGTGTCACATACCAAGATGTGATTTTGGCCTAAACACTAGCTAAAGTAGCTCAAAGGGTTACTTTAACTCAACTTATGTGACACAAGCTAACAATTATCATGCTCACGTTAGCTTGCTAGCATGGTAACATTAGCATGCTAACTTTTTGAGTTACTTTTGCTACCGTTTAGCCCGGAGTGACACTTGGTTATTGCTAGCATGCAAACGATAGCATGGAAGCAAGCTAACTTAGGCTTCTTAACTTATCTATTTTTACACCTTTTATTTTTTAATGTGACTCATATAACTTGGTATATGAAACACGCTGACTGTTATCATGCAATCGTTAGCACACATGCTAAGTGTTAGCATTTTTATGTAAACATGTGACTGTTTGAGGCGAGCTCTGTGGCTCTTTTTGTACATTTACACCTAAAACGCTCGGATTCAGACCTTTGGTACCATCTTAAAAATACGTTGGTCCAGGGCACAGATAGCATGCCCATCAAAATTTTCTGGCCCATTAAGTGTCTAAAAAATTTCTATCGACATTTATTGTTGTTATTACCCTATCAAAGCTATTGAAATACCCCATGAATCCTTTTGATGTTTCCCTCTGTGGAAATGTTCTCAGCAAGTGTTTTGCATGACCGGTCTTGTTAGGATCAAAGGCGTCAGCTCCAGAGTGATGAAGGTGATCCAAATGTTGAGGCTGAGGAAAATCTTCAGCGGGGCCTTTGTGAAAATCAGCGAGACGTCCCTGACCATGTTGCGGGTTGTGGAGCCGTACGTGGCCTGGGGGTGAGTACGGACGCCCGCTTTGGTGCAAAGCTTGCTCGGCATCCCAGTAACACTTGCATACGTACCCCTCAGGTATCCCAACCTCAAGTCCGTCCGTGAGCTCATTCTGAGGAGGGGACAGACCAGGATTGGCAAGAAGGTGGTTGCTTTAACAGATAACACCTTAATTGAGGAACACATGGGTAAGTCTGCTTCACACCTCTGTTTACCTTTTTTAAGGTATGGACTAATCTTGTAATTTAATCAATGTGACAAAATACAGTCCTGGTCAAAAGTGTACGTACAGTTGTGATCAAAATTATTCGACCCTCACACAATTTTGGTGTTTCAGCAAGTTGGACATTTATTCCGTATTTTGTATATAGTCATATCAAATAAAGATGCATTAAATAGACATATGCAACTTGAATTCAATCAATCAATCAATGTTTACTTATATAGCCCTAAATCACTAGTGTCTCAAAGGGCTGCACAAACCACCACGACATCCTCGGTAGGCCCACATAAGGGCAAGGAAAACTCACACCCAGTGGGACATCGGTGACAATGATGACTATGAGAACCTTGGAGAGGAGGAAAGCAATGGATGTCGAGCGGGTCTAACATGATACTGTGAAAGTTCAATCCACAATGGATCCAACACAGTCGCGAGAGTCCAGTCCAAAGCGGATCCAACACAGCAGCGAGAGTCCCGTTCACAGCCGAGCCAGCAGGAAACCATCCCAAGCAGAGGCGGATCAGCAGCGCAGAGATGTCCCCAGCCGATATACAGGCAAGCAGTACATGGCCACCGGATCGGACCGGACCCCCTCCACAAGGGAGAGTGGGACATAGAAGAAAAAGAAAAGAAACGGCAGATCAACTGGTCTAAAAAGGGAGTCTATTTAAAGGCTAGAGTATACAAATGAGTTTTAAGGTGAGACTTAAATGCTTCTACTGAGGTGGCATCTCGAACTGTTACCGGGAGGGCATTCCAGAGTACTGGAGCCCGAACGGAAAACGCTCTATAGCCCGCAGACTTTTTTTGGGCTTTGGGAATCACTAACAAGCCGGAGTTCTTTGAACGCAGATTTCTTGCCGGGACATATGGTACAATACAATCGGCAAGATAGGATAGAGCTAGACCATGTAGTATTTTATACGTAAGTAGTAAAACCTTAAAGTCACATCTTAAGTGCACAGGAAGCCAGTAGAGGCGTAATGTGATCAAACTTTCTTGTTCTTGTCACAAGTCTAGCAGCCGCATTTTGCACCAACTGTAATCTTTTAATGCTAGACATGGGGAGACCCGAAAATAATACGTTACAGTAGTCGAGGCGAGACGTAACAAACGCATGGATAATGATCTCAGCGTCTTTAGTGGACAGAATGGAGCGAATTTTAGCGATATTACGGAGATGAAAGAAGGCCGTTTTAGTAACGCTTTTAATGTGTGCCTCAAAGGAGAGAGTTGGGTCGAAGATAATACCCAGATTCTTTACCGTGTCGCCTTGTTTAATTGTTTGGTTGTCAAATGTTAGAGTTGTATTATTAAATAGAGTTCGGTGTCTAGCAGGACCGATAATCAGCATTTCCGTTTTTTTGGCGTTGAGTTGCAAAAAGTTAGCGGACATCCATTGTTTAATTTCATTAAGACACGCCTCCAGCTGACTACAATCCGGCGTGTTGGTCAGCTTTGGGGGCATGTAGAGTTGGGTGTCATCAGCATAACAGTGAAAGCTAACACCGTATTTGCGTATGATGTAACCTAGTGGCAGCATGTAGATGCTGAAGAGTGCAGGGCCAAGGACCGAATTACAACATTATATTTTGTAACATACCAAACAGTGTCATTTCTCTTAATATCTCATTGACAAAATTATTCAACCCCTTGAAGATCATAACTCTTAAGAACGGAATTTGAATAAGGTCGTTTCAATCAGGTGTTGAAAACACCTGTAGATGTGATTAGAACCATAACGAGCAACAATTAAACTGATTGAAAAAGACTGTGAGGCTCAGCTTCTTGTAGACACCCCTGCTTTACAACATTTTACATCAATCAATCTAGGGATGTAGATATCTGGTCGGGACACTCCTCTTTTGCCGTCACCTTCATTGTCCATTCCTTTTTGGTGACTCTGGACCTAGACGTTGAGTTTTTGACATACATGGCGAACAATAACTGATACAGTCTGCTCTGCCAGTCCAAATGCATTCGCTGTTTTCCTCGACGGCCAGGTAATACAAAGCACACGCTGCCTTTTTATCACATCCACGGGAGATCGCATTCTCGTTGTCTCTCCTTCGACAAATGGACAACGTTTTTGGCTAAATAGAATCACAGCTGACCTGGACATTGTCGTCTGAGAAGTGTTGTATCCCAAATAGCTGCAATGGCTTGTACATGTAGGAGGAAGATCACAGGCATGTCTGGATGACTCACCTCCATATTTCCAGTGGTTAGCTCCAAGTTACGAAACCAGCTATATTATGAAGCTGGTTGTGGCACGTTTTTTCTGACGTCACTTCCTGTTTGAGGCGTGTTCTTTCTGGCGTCACTCCGTCTCCGAACTCGGTTTGTAAACAATCACGGAGTCCATACAAAGCTAGGAGGTGGAGATTCAAGAAATACATTTAATAAAAATAATAATAATAATAATGGATTAGATTTATATCGCGCTTTTCTATTGTTAGATACTCAAAGCGCTCTGCGATGAGGTGGCGACTTGTCCAGGGTGTACCCCGCCTTCCGCCCGATTGTAGCTAAGATAGGCGTCAGCGCCCCCCGTGACCCCAAAAGGGAATAAGCGGTAGAAAATGGATGGATAGATACTCAAATTGCTCACAGAGAAGTGGGAACCCATCATTCATTCACACCTCGGTGGTGGTAAGCTACATCTGTAGCCACAGCTGCCCTGGGGTAGACTGACAGAAGCGTGGCTGCCACCAATAATTCATTCATCATTCATTCACCGGTGTGAGCGGCACCGGGGGAAAAGGGTGAAGTGTCCTGCCCAAGGACACAACGGCAGCCATTTGGATGTCAATAGGTGGGAAGCGAACCCTGCAACCCTCAGGTTTCTGGCACAGCCGCTCTACCCACTACGCCAGGGGTCGGGAACCTTTTTAACTGAGAGAGCCATACAAGCCAAATATTTCTAAAAGTATTTCCGTGAGAGCCATACATTTTTTTAACACTGAATACAACTACATGCGTGCATTTTAAGAAAGATCAACATTTTTAGAGTATAATACGTCTCTTATTCTTTTTAATAACATTGTTATTCTGAGGCTAACCAAAAATAAATAAAATACTTCTTACCATTAATCCGACTTCTTGAACAGGTGCGGTAGAAACCGGATAGATGGATGAAAATGCATGAGAACGGATTGTATTTTTAACGTTATTTTTGACACTGTGATTACTAGCTGAATTATTCATTACTTGTCGTGTTAAGCCAGGGGCGCTCACACTTTTTCTGCAGGCGAGCTACTTTTCAATTGACCAAGTCGAGGAGATCTACCTCATTCCTATTTATAATTTATATTTATTTATTTATTTATGAAAGAGACATTTTTGTTAACAAGTTAATGGTGTTTAATGATAATACAAGCATGTTTAACACACATAGATTCCTTTCTTTCATGAAGACAAGAATATAAGTTGGTGTATTACCTGATTCTGATGACTTGCATTGATTGGAATTAGACATAACGTCCGCATTTTCAAATGGAGGAAAAAAAAAAGTCCTCCTTTCTGTCCAATACCACATGAAAGTGGTTGGATTTGGCATCTCATTTGTCCAACTTGCATACTCGTTTTTAAACACTTTGTTATGAGAGTAGCATATGTGTGTGGCCCTTTAATGTCTGGCAGCAGGTGAGTGACGTCAGTGACTGTGCGGGTGGGCAAGCAAGTGAGAAAGCGGTCGCTGAGGGCGGGGGAGAAATACATTGGCATCAAACTCCGTAGCTTGCTAGCTTGTGCACGCTAGCTTTCTGAGACTCTTATTTTGTTAGCACAGGCAGGATGAAACAGGTCTTTTATGGTGAAGACAGGAACTGTGCAGTCGGTCTTTAGAGTTTTGACAGTAGGTACGGAGTCTCTAGAAATAAAATGTGTTTCTCTGGGTCCGCCCTGTTAGTGATTTTTTTTCTTAAATATGAGCTCGCAGCAGCCAGCGTCATCTCACAAGATCCTCGGGTGCCGAGAATGTCAAACAACTGACGAAAGTGAAGTCTTGGTATGATTGCTCATTTTTATGTCTATTTTTTAATGCCTGGCTTGAGATTGACTGACACACCCGCCGAGATCGACCAGTCGATCGCAATCGACGTAATGGGCACCCCTGTGTTAAGCAATGTCAGCTAAAATGATCTGAGAGCCAGGTGCAGTCATCAAAAGAGCTCTAGAGCCATAGGTTCCCTACCCCTGCACTACGCCATGCCGCCTGTAAAAAAAACGTCAGAGAAAGGGAACCTTAAACGATAGTTTTTTGTGGCTGAAAGGGGGTCTTAAGCTAAATAATTATTCCTTTAAGGCAGGGGTGTCAAACGTACAGATTCCGCCCACCTCAACCGACGCACGGGGGGGGGGTGTATAATGTAGCCCGGAATAGTTAGGGATGCATGGGATTATGGGTATTTGTTCTGTCGTTTGTTGTGTTACAGTGCGGATGTTCTCCCGAAATGTGTTTGTCATTCTTGTTTGGTGTGGGTTCAAAGTGTGGCGCATATTTGTAACAGTGTTAAAGTTGTTTATACGGCCACCCTCAGTGTGACCTGTATGGCTGTGGTCCAGGTATGCCTCGCATTCACTTGTGTGTGTGTGTGTGTGTAAAAGCCGTAGATATGTGATTGGGCCGGCACGCAAAGGCAGTCCCTTTAAGGTTTTTTTGGCGCTCTGTACCTCTCCCTCTGTCCGTGTACACAGCGGTGTTTTTAAAAGTCATAAATTTTACATTTTGATACCGATACTTTCCGAAATTACATTTTAAAGCATTTATCGGCCGATAATATTGGCAGCCTGATATTATAGGACATCCCTAATAATGACAAGTAAAGATATAATACTATTAACCGCAACATGTAAGTCTAGGCGCCAGCGACCCCCGCAACCCCCAAAAGGGAATACGCGGTAGAAAAAGGATGGATGGATGTAAGTAAGTGTAAAAAAATAAACATAATTTGTACATTTTCAGAATTGTGCTTGTTTTATTTTTAAACAAAGCATACAATCTGAAGTTGTCTTTATTGTTAAGTTATTGTGCCGTGATTTAACCAGATTTTTCTCCATGTGGCCCTTGATCTAAAATGAGTTTGACACCCCTGCTTTAAGGGGTTATCCAGGTTGGTGTCGACATAGCCTAACAAACCGAACTGGAGCCCAAGCACAGTGCGACTAGTCTGGTGTGTCCACACCCTCAAACTGTCTCTCTGTCCTCAGGCAAACATGGCATCATATGTTTGGAGGACTTGATCCACGAGATCTACTCAGTCGGACGAGGCTTCCAGCAAGCCAACAATTTCCTAAAGCCTTTCAAGCTGTCAGTGGCCCGTCATGCTGCCAAGGACAAGGCCGGGCTCCTCAAGGACCTCGGAAACCCTGGATTTCGCGGCACGGACATTAACACCATCATCAGGCAGCTGAACTGAGGAAGAATCCACCCGGACATTGAAGCCTGACACCTTGTGGAGGTACAGGTGCCGTCACCACATATTTAGTATTCATGTCTCACAGACTTGGACACATGTTCTACCCTCTTAATGTTGGTTTAAGATTTGCTATCATGCTTGTATATTAAATGTTGGATACCTTTTGAGTTTTTGGGAGGATTTTTATGGATTTAATTAAATCATCATCTGATCCACTCCTGGAGCACAAAATGGGGATCATTTGTCAAAACATGCCCCCAAAAATGGTGCTATTTTGTCGCTCCACATGCTGTGAATATTCACTGTTCTACCTTGAGTAGAGTGTTTTTTAACCATAGGGCTAGGGGCCCTTTTAGAACTGCCAAAATGTTTCTCTGCTATCAATCAATCAATCACTCAATGTTTACTTTTATAGCCCTAAATCACTAGTGTCTCAAAGGGCTGCATAAACCACAACACAAACCACTACGACATCCTCGGTAGGCCCACATAAGGGCAAGGAGAACTCACACCCAGTGGGACGTCGGTGACAATGATGACTATGAGAACCTTGGAGAGGAGGAAAGCAATGGATGTCGAGCGGGTCTAACATCCATCCATCCATCCATTTTCTGCCGCTTATTCCCGTTCGGGGTCGCGGGGGGCGCTGGCGCCTATCTCAGCTACAATCGGGCGGAAGGCGGGGTACACCCTGGACAAGTCGCCACCTCATACTGTGAAAGTTCAATCCATAATGGATCCAACACAGCCGCGAGAGTCCAGTCCAAAGCGGATCCAACACAGCAGCGAGAGTCCCGTTCACAGCAGGAAACCATCCCAAGCGGAGGCGGATCAGCAGCGCACGCAGGGATGTCCCCAAGCCTATACACAGGCGAGCGGTCCATCCTGGGTCCTGACTCTGGACAGCCAGTACGTCATCCATGGCCACCGAATCGGACCGGACCCCTTCCACACAGGAGAGTGGGACATAGGAGAGAAAGAAAAGAAGCGGCAGATCAACTGGTCTAAAAAGGAGGTCTATTTAAAGGCTAGAGTATACAAATGAGTTTTAAGGTAAGACTTAAATGCTTCTACTGAGGTAGCATCTCGAACTGTTACCGGGAGGGCATTCCAGAGTACTGGAGCCTGAAATGAAAACGCTCTATAGCCCGCAGACTTTTTTTGGGCTTTGGGAATCACTAATAAACCGGAGTCCTTTGAAGGCAGATTTCTTGCCGGGACATATGGTACAATACAATCGGCAAGATAGGCTGGAGCTAGACCGTGTAGTATTTTATACGTAAGTAGTAAAACCTTAAAGTCACATCTTAAGTGCACAGGAAGCCAGTACAGGCGTAATGTGATCAAACTTTCTTGTTCTTGTCAAAAGTCTAGCAGCCGCATTTTGTACCAACTGTAATCTTTTAATGCTAGACATGGGGAGACCGGAAAATAATACGTTACAGTAATCGAGACGAGACGTAACAAACGCATGGATAATGATCTCAGCGTCTTTAGTGGACAGAATGCTATGGGCCTGTCAGGTTCAAACACCGAAGATATCTATTAAACAGACAAGAAGCAAGGAATCATGCAGAGACAGAGTTCAATTTGGCTCAATGAGGAGAGACGTTTGGGGCTGCACACTCAGTTACAATCTCCCACCACGTTCTAAGGCTGAGAGAGCCTTGAAAGCCAAATATTTGAAAATGTATTTCCGTGAGAGCCATATTGTATTATTTAACACTGAATACAACTAAATGCGTGCATTTTTTAAGTAAAACCAACATTTTCAGAGTATAATAAGTCTCTAATTCTTTTTAATAACATTGTTTTTTCTTGAACAGGTGCGGTAGAAAACGGATGGATGGATTAAAATGCATGGGAATGTTTTATATTTTGAACGTTATTTTTAACATGATTACTACCCGAACTATCGTGTTAAGCAATGTCAGCTAAGATTTATCTGAGAGACAGATCTGGCTCAAGAGCCGTAGGTTCCCTACCCCTGCTCTAAGGTAACAGTCCCATGTGCTCCTCTATTTATTTGGGAGGTCCCTGGTTACATCACTGAGGCTGCTTCTGAACAAAATGGGGGGAGAAATCTCAGCAACCCCACTCAGACACAATGTGTTGACACTCGTGATATCGCCCTGTCTCTGCTTTGTCTGCGTCACGGCACTCGATGTTCCGGACACAAACACTGATACAAGACGACTCGCAATCCAGATTGCAAGTTGTCCCTTTGCACAGATATAAAAGTACAACTTCAGCACAATTGATACTAACCATAGTAACGGCCTTTAAGCATAAGAGTTGTGTGATAACATACACATTATTCTAACAGGGCCTGAGGGTTACTCACTTGTAATACACTTTTCCACCACTTGTGGCAGTAATGACAGTCTGGAACAGAAGAAGTGTGAGGCTAAACAAGTCGCCAGCTCATCGCCGGGCCAACACAGGATCAACATTCACACACTGGGGACAATTTAGTGTTGCCATTTAACCTATCGCCACGCGCATGTCACGGGGAGGACATGCAAACTCCAAGCCCGGGGATCGAACCCAGCACCCAGGAGGCACACGCACTAACCCATGGTCCACCGTGCTGCCCTTATATTTACACATACTGTATACACACTATATTGCCTTGACTCGCATATGAACTTGAATTGCCATCCCATTCTTAACCCAGTAGGTTCAATATGACCTTTTGCAGCTATTACTGCTTCAACTCTTCTGGGAAGGCTGTCCACAAGGTTGCAGAGTGTGTTTATAGCAATTTTCCACCAGTCTTCCAAAAGCGCATTGGTGAGGTCACACACTGAAGGCCTGGCTCTCAGTCTCCGTTGTAATTCGTCCCAATGGGTTTCTGTCAGGTTCAGGTCAGGACTCTGTGCAGGCCAGTCAAGTTCATCCACACCAGACTCTGTCATCCATGTCTTTATGGACCTTGCTTTGTGCACTGGTGCACAGTCATGTAGGAAGAGGAAGGGGCCCGCTCCAAACTGTTCCCACAAGGCTGGGAGCATGGAATTGTCCAAAATTTACGGTAAAAGGAAATACCAGTACCACTGTTTTTTTGGGGGTTTTTTACGGATAAAAACTGTCAGCTCAGTGAACAGAATTGTACTGTAAAATGAATGTTTACAACATATTACTGGACATGGAAAAACAATGTTGTTTATTAATTTTGGCAACTGAACTGCAAGTTTGTTTGTTTCTACCATAAAAAAATCGGCAGCGTTTTTTTCCATGGACTGTAAATGACAACTACTGACATCCCATAATATGCGCTTCCACCCTCCAATCTGTTGTACAATTTGATGGATATTTTCCGGGGTGTTGTTTCAACTCAAACGGGAGTTAAAATCAACACTTTTCCTGAGTTGATATCATTCTCACGGATTTTGAGTTAAAATAACACTTTCAATATTGTGTTAATATTTTGACACTTTCTGTGTTGTTTAGACACACTGAATTGTGTTATTCCATTTCACTCTTAAGTGTTCATTTTTAACACCAATTTATTTAGTTTTAATGTCACAAAAGTGTCTTTTCAGCACTAAATTCTGTCATTCCTTTTCACCTGCCAACCCCTCCCGGATTTTCCGGGAGACTCCCGAAATTCAGGCGGAGCTGGAGGGGGCGTGGCCTGAGTGAGGCCAGCCTGTTTTCACTTCCGCGTTCCCACAATATAAACAGCGTGGCTGCCCAATGACGTTATAACTGTAGAATGATCGAGGGTGAGTTCTTGGTTTCTTATGCGGGTTTATTGTTAGGCACTTTCATTAACCCCCTCCCAGTGCGGTAACAACACACAACAACAGCAGTCACATTTTCGTCTACAGTAAACAGCAATGTTGTGACACTCTTAAACAGGACAGTACTGCCATCTACTGTACATGCATATGGTTGGATAAATAGTGACAGAGAATAGAACAAGGGGCCCTGCGATGAGGTGGTGACTTGTCCAGGGTGTACAATGCCTTCCGCCCGATTGCAGCTGAGATAGGCACCAGCGCCCTCTGCGACCCCAAAGGGAATAATAAGTGGTAGGAAATGGATGGAATAGAACAAGGCTGGACAATTCACACACACGCACAGCTCGGTTGGTAGAGCGGCCGTGCCAGCAACTTGAGGGTTGCAGGTTCGATTCCCGCTTCCGCCATCCTAGTCACTGCCGTTGTGTCCTTGGGCAAGACACTTTACCCACCTGCTCCCAGGGTCACCCACACTGGTTTAAATGTTAGATATTGGGTTTCACTATGTAAAGCGCTTTGAGTCACTAGAGAAAAGCGCTATATAAATATAATTCACACTCACAATTCAACCCCTAACTCAACAATGAGTAGATGAGTGTTATGTGTGTGTATATGTGTAAATAAATGAACACTGAAATTCAAGTATTTATTTAATTTAATTATATATATATATATATTTATATATATGTATATATATATATATATATATATATATATATATGAAATACTTGACTGGGTGAATTGTAGCTGTAAATATACTCCTCCCCTCTTAACCACGCCCCCCAACTACATAAATCGGAGGTCTCAAGATTGGCAAGCAGGGGCGCCGAAAAGGAGATGGATTCTAGGGGCCCATGATGGAAGGGGGCCAAGAGAGGCCCCTAATAATGATGAAATTATAATACAGAGGGGTTCCTGTAAAGATTATTTTCCTGGGGCCCAAAATCCCTAGCAGCGCCCCTGTTGGCAAGTATGCCAGTGGGAAGGAAAAACTGTGTAAAAACACACTTTAATGCGTCATAAAACGTTAAAAGTGCTATTTGACATCAAAAAAATACTTCAAGTGAGCACAGATTTATAATTATGTGTATTTTGAGCAAGAAAAGAGTTGTGTAAGTGTAATATTTAAAAGGATCCAAACACTTGTTTACTTTTCAGATATGATGACGTCATGCATTACTCTGCATTGGTATGAGTTGCATTAGAAGAGCAGGCAGGGTGCAAAACTCGAACTGACCACTAGATGGCGACAAACGCGCATTACATGCGTTCACCGGTTGATATAGCAGCAGTCAATAAGCTACAAAAAACGGTCTCCAATAATGCACGTATGACAAATAAAAGTGAGATATTTTTTGTCACTTTAACTCTTAGATGTTTACTTACTTTCTGAAGCGTATGAAGGACAAAAAACTACAAATCACAGCATTGACTGCGTGCCAGACCAGGAAGACTTGTTACCCATCATGCAATGCGGCTTTGGTCAGCGCTGTCAAAATAAAACAGCCGTTGTTGACTTCCTGTCAAGAAAACATGCAGTAATTCGACTTTTTGTGGGTCTTTTAGGGAAATGTTAACAAATAAGTAAAAGTATATATATATTTCCTTTGATTAAAGGGCGAAAAACGAGATTATTTCCAGAAACAAAGTGTAGTCCAGGGGTCACCAACCTGTTTGAAAGCAAGAGCTACTTCTTGGGTACTGATTAATGCAAAGGGCTACCAGTTTGATACACACTTCAATAAATTGCCAGAAATAGCCAATTTGCTCAATTTACCTTTAATAAATAAATCTATATCTATAAAAAAAAATGGGTATTTCTGTTTGTCATTCCGTCGTACATTTTTTTTCCTTTTACGGAAGGTTTTTTGTCGAGAATAAATGATGAAAAAAACACTTATTTGAACGGTTTAAAAGAGGAGAAAACACGAAAAAAAATGAAAATTAAATTTTGAAACATAGTTTATCTTCAATTTCAACTCTTTAAAATTCAACCGAAAAAAAATTAAGAGAAAAACTAGCTAATTCGAATCTTTTTTTGAAAAAAAAATGTAAAATTAATTTATGGAACATCATTAGCAATTTTTCCTGATTAAAATTAATTTTAGAATTTTGATGACATGTTTTAAATAGGTTAAAATCCAATCTGCACTTTGTTAAGAATATATAACAAATTGGACCAAGTTATATTTCTAACAAAGACAAATCATTATTTCTTCTAGATTTTCCAGAACCAAAATGTTAAAATAAATTCAAAAGACTTTGAAATAAGATTTAAATTTGATTGTAAAGATTTCCTAAATTTGCCAGAATTTTAATCATAATAAGTTTGAAGAAATATTTCACAAATATCCTTTGTTGAAAAACAGAAGCTTAAATAAAGAATTAAATTAAGATGTATTTATTATTCTTTACAATAAAAAAACAAATTTACTTGAACATGGATTTAAATTGTCAGGAAAGAAGAGGAAGGAATTTAAAAGGTAAAAATGTGTTTAAAAATCTTAAAATCATTTTTAAGGTTGTATTTTTTCTCTAAAATCGTCTTTCCGAAAGTTTTAAGCCTTTAAATAGACTCCCTTTTTAGACCAGTTGATCTGCCGTTTCTTTTCTTTTTCTTCTATGTCCCACTCTCCCTTGTGGAGGGGGTCCGGTCCGATCCGGTGGCCATGTACTGCTCGCCTGTGTATCGGCTGGGGACATCTCTGCGCTGCTGATCCGCCTCCGCTTGGGATGGTTTCCTGCTGGCTCCGCTGTGAACGGGACTCTCGCTGCTGTGTTGGATCCGCTTTGGACTGGACTCTCGCGACTGTGTTGGATCCATTATGGATTGAACTTTCACAGTATCATGTTAGACCCGCTCGACATCCATTGCTTTCCTCCTCTCCAAGGTTCTCATAGTCATCATTGTCACCGACGTCCCACTGGGTGTGAGTTTTCCTTGCCCTTATGTGGGCCTACCGAGGATGTCGTAGTGGTTTGTGCAGCCCTTTGAGACACTAGTGATTTAGGGCTATATAAGTAAACATTGATTGATTGATAAGAAGCAAAGTAAAACAAATAAATTAATTTATTCAAACAAGTGAAGACCAAGTCTTTAAATTAATTTCTTGGATTTTCAAATTCTATTTGAGTTTTGTCTCTCTTAGAATTAAAAATGTCGCGCAAAGCGAAACCAGCTTGCTAGTAAATAAATACAATTTAAAAAAAATAGAGGCAGCTCACTGGTAAGTGCTGCTATTTGAGCTATTTTTAGAACAGGCCAGCGGGCGACTCATCTGGTCCTTATGGGGGGCACCGCGTTGGTGACACCTGGTGTAGTATCCGAAAACCAGGCATGCTGCTGAGCCCCACCAAAAAAAACACTAGATGGCGACAAACGCACCAAAATTCGACGCGAAGCGCCGGTTTACGCAGTGTCCTCGAACGCAACGTTTTGCCAAGGAGAATGGGCGGTCCTTTAACGGTCACACTTCCGGGTGGACGAATGTTGCTGTCACGTGTTCACTAGCACGAAGCCCAGCCGAGGCTAGCAGGCGAACACTTTCTACCGCATTTTGGGGGAACAACAGCAAGTAAGTGACTATTTGTGTTTATTCGCTTGAGAACATGGTCGCTATGAGCGGTTTCATACGTTTCACACTGAGCCAAACAGGACCACGTTGTTGCTGCGTTCAGCTGTCATTGCTGGATTTCATTAAAATAAAAAAAATGCTAACGTTGAATTTCTTAATAATCACATTGGACGTTTGTAAAAAAAACCGGTAGCACGTGAACGTCGCTGTATTGAATGGCACCGCACCGTGTATGGCTCAGCCAATAGCAGACAACCTTTATGTGATCACGTGGCTTCAATGATTTACCAATATAGTAAGAGTATGTAATAAAGCGGTGGGCGACACCAGTAAATATTATTTACTGTATTGCACTTTTAACATGGAGGATTACATATCTAAAATTAGACAGTTTTTTTTTAAACTGGACTTTCAATCAAAGCAGGAGGTAATAAAGGAAGATCTCCATCCAGACTGAGAGACTTTTAAAACTGAAGAAAGATAAGGAAGACTCAGAGGTGAGACCAAGTCTCAAGTCTCGAGTCAAGACTGGAAAAGTGTGCTTTCAAGTCCTTTTACCCACAGACTGATATATTTACACAGATTGTGTATGCTTTTTAAAATAATGTAAGATGGATGGATGTTCTAAAAATAGCTCAAATAGCAGCACTTACCAGTGAGCTGCCTCAATTTTTTTTAAATATTATTTATTTACTAGCAAGCTGGTCTCGCTTTGTTCGACATTTTTAATTCTAAGAGAGACCAAACTCAAATAGAATTTGAAAAGCCAAGAAAATATTTTAAAGACTTGGTCTTTACTTGTTTGAATAAATTAATTTATTTTTTGACTTTGCTTCTTAAAACTTTCGGAAAGACAATTTTAGAGTAAAAATACAACCTTAAAAATGATTTTAGGATTTTTAAACACCTTTTTACCTTTTAAATTCCTTCCTCTTCTTTCCTGACAATTTAAATCCATGTTCAAGTCAAAAAAAATGTTTTATTGTAAAGAATAATAAATACATTTTAATTTATTCTTCATTTTAGCTTCTGTTTTTTCGACAAAGAATATTTGTGAAATATTTCTTCAAACTTATTATGATTAAAATTCTAAAAAATTATTCTGGCAAATCTAGGAAATCTTTACAATCAAATTTAAATCTTATTTTAAAGTCTTTTTAATTTATTTTAAAAATTTTGTTCGGGAAATTCTAGAAGAAATAATGATTTGTCTTTGTTAGAAATATAACTTGGTCCAATTTGTTATATATTCTAACAAAGTGCAGATTGGATTTTAACCTATTTAAAACATGTCATCAAAATTTTAAAATAAATCTTAACCAGGAAAAATTACTAATGATGTTCCATAAATTTATAAATTTTTTTTTTTCCAAAAAAG
This sequence comes from Nerophis ophidion, assembly GCF_033978795.1. Lineage (NCBI taxonomy): Eukaryota > Metazoa > Chordata > Actinopteri > Syngnathiformes > Syngnathidae > Nerophis > Nerophis ophidion. The sequence continues at coordinate 6,873,567 of NC_084613.1, forward strand.
ATTCGAACTAGCTAGTTTTTCTCGGATGCTTCCTCGTTGGAGGGAAAAAAATTAAATATCTCAGCCCGGTCGAGAAACGTGGCTTCCCTCGAAGACACTGGCAGTCGCCCCACCCCTCCGACTTTCAGGTACGACTTTATAATCTCACTAAAACACTAGCAACACAATAAGCAGATAAGGGATTTTCCAGAATTATCCTAGTAAATGTGTCTAATAACATCTGAATCGCTCCCATTGCCCTCGTCTTTTTTTTTTTTCTTTTTTCTGGTCCTTCACTCTCACTTTCCTCATCCACGAATCTTTCATCCTCGCTCAAATTAATGGGGAAACCGTCGCTTTCTCGGTCCGAATCGCTCTCGCTGCTGGTGGCCATGATTGTAAACAATGTTCAGATGTGAGGAGCTCCACAACCCGTGACGTCACGCGCACATGTGTGTATACAACTTTTTCTCTGTGTAATAGTCCATCCATCCATCTTCTACCGCTTATCTGGGCTTGGGTCGCGGGGGCAGCAGCCAAAGCGCGTCCATCGCTGCTTGCAGCTTTAATTTATATTGCTACTATGGTACATTTTTGTCTACTTTTATACCCGCATTATCCTGGATCAATAAAGTTAGTCTAAGTCTAAGTGTGAATAGGTAGTGGAGGTACGCAGTAGTCATGGGATGCTTTTACAAAGACTTAACGGCATTTGGAGGTGAAAGTGTTTATGGTGCTGAGGAGTAGCAAGCTGACCCGTGTACTGATATGTAAGTATAATCATCTGCTCGTGAAAGATAGTGTTATCATATAAAGATAGTGTTAGCATCAGCAAACATGTTGCTATCCAAGGCTGTCTGGACAGGAGTCATAACAGACAGCGTGACATTATTCTCCTCCTATTCAATGTTGTATTTTTTTTTTTAATTTGGTGATCGTTTGATTGTAAACGGTACACTTCCCGTGCATGGCGGATAAATAAATGAAAGTATGGGTTTACCTTCCCTGAGCAAAAAGGTGTAGGCTTATAATGCCTACCCCTTCCCACATATATACTTTGTACATGTCAAAGAGAGAGGAAGAAACAAAAAATCAATGTTGAGATAATGAAAGGACTGTGGAGTGTCTGTCAGAATCAAAGTATTTGATCACATGCCTTGTTTACATGCATTTACCTATATATATATATATATATATATATACATATATGTATATATATATATATATATATATATATATATATATATATATATATATATATATATATATGTATGTACAAACAGTGTTTCCCACAGGTCAGGCATCTATTTGTGGTGGTGTGGTCGGGCGGCGGGGGGGGGTTGGGTGTCAGCGGCGATGACCAAGAAGAACGCGGAGTTGGAATATAATTACAACCCTTTATGTACATATTTATATACATATTTATATAATATTTACATATTTATATAATATGTAACTACAAGCTCCATTCACAGACAGAGTCCCATTGCATTTATGAGTGGTCGAGCGAGTCAAAAGCCGGGAAAAAATAAAAATAAAAAATAAAATATATATATATGTATATATATATATATATATATATATATTTTTAAATTTATTTATTTTAATTAAATTTTATTTTATTTTTTATTTATTTATTTTTATTTTTTTATTTTATTTGTGGCGGCCGTAATTCTTTCGTGGCGGGCCGCAACAAATAAATGAATATATATATATCTAAATACAGTCCTGGGTTCAAATCCAGGCTCGGGATCTTTCTGTGTGGAGTTTGCATGTTCTCCCCGTGACTGCGTGGGTTCCCTCCGGGTACTTCGGCTTCCTCCCACTTCCAAAGACATGCACCTGGGGATAGGTTGATTGGCAACACTAAATTGGCCCTAGTGTGTGAATGTGAGTGTGAATGTTGTCTGTCTATCTGTGTTGGCCCTGCGATGAGGTGGCGACTTGTCCAGGGTGTACCCCGCCTTCCGCCCGATTGTAGCTGAGATAGGCGCCAGCGCCCCCCGTTACCCTGAAAGGGAATAAGCGGTAGAAATGGATGGATGGATGGATATCTAAATGAATATGTATATATATATATATATACATATATATATATATATATATATATATATATATATATATATATACACATACACATGTATGTTTATGTGTATGTGTGTATATGTATATACATATATATGTGTGCACATGTATGTGGGCTTCACGGTGGGAGAGGGGTTAGTGCGTCTGCCTCACAATACGAAGGTCCTGCAGTCCTGGGTTCAAATCCAGGCTCGGGATCTTTCTGTGTGGAGTTTGCATGTTCTCCCCGTGAATGCGTGGGTTCCCTCCAGGTACTCCGGCTTCCTCCCACTTCCAAAGACATGCAACTGATTGGCCCTAAAATGGCCCTTGTGTTTGAATGTGAGTGTGAATGTTGTCTGTCTATCTGTGTTGGCCCTGCGATGAGGTGGCGAATTGTCCAGGGTGTACCCCGCCTTCCGCCCGATTGTAGCTGAGGTAGGCGCCAGCACCCCCCGCTACCCCAAAAGGGAATAAGCGGTAGAAAATGGATGCATGTGTTTATATATGTGTGTGTGTGTATATATACGAATATATGTTTGTGTATATATTAGGGGTGTGGGAAAAAATCGATTCGAATATGAATCACGATTCAGAATCGATTTTCATTTTTAAAAAATGTTTTTTTTTTTTTGTTTTTTATTTTTATTTTTTTTTTATCAATCCAACAAACCACTACACAGCAATACCATAACAATGCAATCAAATTCCAAAACCAAACCATACCCAGCAACACAGTCTATTATACAGCATTGTTCACATGTGAATATATAAATACAGTCTATTATGCAGCAATATTCACTGCCTTCCGCCCGATTGTAGCTGAGATAGGCGCCAGCGCCCCCCGCGACCCCGAAAAGGGAATAAGCGGTAGCGCGGTAGAAAATGGATGGATGGATAACATAAATACAGTCTATTATACAGCATTATTCACATGTGAATAATATACATTATATACAGTCTAATATACAGTATTATTCACATGTGAATAATATAAATACAGGCTATTATACAGCATTATTCACATGTGAATAATATAAATACAGTATTACACAGCATTATTCACATGTGAATAATATACTTTATATACAGTCTATTATACAGCATTATTAACATGTCAATAATATAAATACAGTCTATTATACAGCATTATTCACATGTGGATAATATAAATACAGTCTATTATACAGCATTATTCACATGTGAATAATATAAATACAGTCTATTATGCAGCATTATTCACATGTGGATAATATAAATACAGTCTATTATACATTATTATTTACATGTGAATAATATAAATACAGTCTATTATACAGCATTATTCACATGTGGATAATATAGTGTATTATACAGTATTATTCACATGTGAATAATATACACTAAATACAGTCTATTATACAGCATTATTCACATGTGAATAATACAAATACAGTATATTATACAGCATTATTTACATGTGAATTATATAAATACAGTCTATTATACAGCATTATTCACGTGTGAATAATATAAATACAGTATTATACAGCATTATTCACAAGTGAATAATATACTTTATATACAGTCTATTATACAGCATTATTAACATGTCAATAATATAAATACAGTCTATTATACAGCATTATTCACATGTGGATAATATAAATAGTGTATTATACAGCATTATTCACATGTGAATAATATAAATACAGTCTATTATACAGCATTATTCACATGTGGATAATATAGTGTATTATACAGTATTATTCACATGTGAATAATTTACACTAAATACAGTCTATTATACAGCATTATTCACATGTGAATAATACAAATACAGTATATTATACAGCATTATTTACATGTGAATTATATAAATACAGTCTATTATACGGCATAATTTACATGTGAATTATATAAATACTGTCTATTATACAGCATTATTCACATGTGAATAACATACATTATATACAGTCTATTATACAGCATTATTCACATGTGAATAATATAAATACAGTCTATTATACAGCATTATTCACATGTGAATAATATACATTATATACAGTCTATTATACAGCATTATTCACATGTGAATAATATACATTATATACAATCTATTATACAGCATTATTCACATGTGAATAATATAAATACAGTCTATTATACAGCATTATTCACATGTGAATAACATAAATGCAGTCTATTCTACAGTATTATTCACATGTGAATAATATACACTAAACACAGTCTATTATACAGCATTATTTACATGTGAATTATATAAATACAGTCTATTATACGGCATTATTCACATGTGAATAACATAAATGCAGTCTATTCTACAGTATTATTCACATGTGAATAATATACACTAAATACAGTCTATTATACAGCATTATTTACATGTGAATTATATAAATACAGTCTATTATACGGCATTATTCACATGTGAATAATATACACTAAATACAGTCTATTATACAGTTTAATTCACATGTGAATAATATAAATACAGTCTATTATACAGCATTTTTCACATGTGAATAATATAAATACAGTCTATTGCTCAGCATTATTAACATATCAATAGTATAAAAACAGTCTATTATACAGTATTATTCACATGTAAATAATATACACTAAATACAGTCTATTATACAGCATTATTTACATGTGAATTATATAAATACAGTCTATTATACGGCATTATTCACATGTGAATAATATACACTAAATACAATCTATTATACGGCAATTATTCACATGTGAATTATATACACTAAATACAGTCTATTATACAGCATTATTAACATGTCAATAGTATAAATACAGTCTATTATACAGCATTACTCACATGTGAATAATATAAATACAGTCTATTATTCACATGTGAATAACATAAATACAGTCTATTATACAGCATTATTCACATGTGAATAATATACACTAAATACAGTCTATTATACAGTTTAATTCACATGTGAATAACATAAATACAGTCTATTATACAGCATTTTTCACATGTGAATAATATAAATACAGTCTATTATACAGCATTATTCACATGTGAATAACATAAATGCAGTCTATTCTACAGTATTATTCACATGTGAATAATATACACTAAATACAGTCTATTATACGGCATTATTCACATGTGAATATATAAATGCAGTCTATTATGCAGCAATATTCACATGTGAATAATATAAATACAGTCTATTATACAGCATTATTCACATGTGAATAACATAAATACAGTCTATTATACAGCCGTATTCACATGTGAATAATATAAATACAGTCTATTATACAGCATTATTCACATGTGAATAACATAAATGCAGTCTATTATACAGCATTATTCACATGTGGATAATATAGTGTATTATACAGCATTATTCTCATGTGAATAATATAAATACAGTCTATTATACGGCATTATTCACGTGTGAATAATATACACTAAATACAGTATTATACAGCATTATTCACATGTGAATAATATAAATACAGTCTATTATACAGCATTATTCACATGTGAATAATATACACTAAATACAGTCTATTATACAGCATTATTTACATGTGAATTATATAAATACAGTCTATTATACGGCATTATTCACATGTGAATAATATACACTAAATACAGTCTATTATACAGTTTAATTCACATGTGAATAATATAAATACAGTCTATTGTACAGCATTATTCACATGTGAATAATATAAATACAGTCTATTATACAGTATTATTCACATGTGAATAATATACACTAAATACAGTCTATTATACAGCATTATTTACATGTGAATTATATAAATACAGTCTATTTTACAGCATTATTCACATGTGAATAACATAAATATAGTCTATTATACAGCATTATTCACATGTGAATAATATAAATAGTGTATCATACAGTATTATTCACATGTGAATAATATAAATATAGTCTATTACACAGCATTATTCACATGTAGTTAACATATTTGCATTTATAAATTCATATTCAGTGTCTGTGGTCACAACCCAGTCAACTTTGTAGTGATGGCCATGACTGACAGTTCAGAGAGTTGTTTTGGGGCCAGGGTTCAACTCGGGGGTTTAATAATTGCTCAAATAATTGGCAGTTTGTGTCACAGAGAGTCAAAGAGCTGTACTAAAAAGTCTTGCGTTAGCGTTCATGTGAAGAAAGAAAAGTGAGTTATATAATCTTTTGCTTTGATTAAATCCAGACCTCATGGAGTGCCCGGAACTTAAAATGCACGGACATAGTTTCTGCAATAGAGCGTACATGAGAGCGGTGGCGTGATATGTGTGTGGTGGCGAACAGCTGCTGGGGTTTTTTAATACATTTTTTTATTCATAAACACATGTTACAAATGCAATTTGAATACTGTTGATGTACATTTATTAGAAAACTAATGAAGGTTGTGGCAAACAAAAATATGTTGATTCCCACTATTTTCCCATTTCCCTATTTTTATTAAATGGTTTTATACAAATGTTCGATCGATCGAACAATCAGATTTTTGCAATAAATTCCATCCATCCATTATCTTCCGCTTATCCGAGGTCGGGTCGCGGGGGCAACAGCCTAAGCAGGGAAATAAATAATTGAATTATTTATTGCTCAATTTTAAGTTTTGTTTTATTTTGGTAGCTGGTTGCATCAGCTCTGTGCTGCTTGGATGTCTTTTATGGCCTTTGGTTTCTTTGATGTCTTGATGATTGTGGCCTTTTTGTATCTGTGGGGTCAAAAAATACATCCTGCATTATGTCCAGTCTTTAGTAGGTCATAACATGATGGGGCTTTGAACTTGTCACCTTTCCGATAGGGCTGCTATGAAGTATGAACCATCATTTTGATAGTCAACCACTTCTTAACGATTAGTCAGATTTTAAAGCCTTGTCATGTCCGTGTGATCATGTTTTGTTTTAGTCATGTTCGGTTTTGTTTTTGGACACTCAGTTCCTGTTTTTGCACTTCCTTGTTTGTTTTGTTTCCATGACTACCCATTAGTTTTCACCTGTCCTTATGTCACGCACCTGTCGCACACCTGTCACTAATCACCACAGCATTATTTAAACCTGTAATTTCCAGGTAAGTGAAGTGAAGTGAATTATATTTATATAGCGTTCCAGTGGAAATGATAATCATTTCCCCATTTCATGGCCGACGTGGTCTCACAAGATGTAGTTTCTCTTTAAATATCCCTCTTGAAAATGGCCTTGCAAATATATATATCTGCCATCTAATCAACGTTTTGTTCTTCTACTTTGTGGGTTAAAAAAGTGATTTTTCTGGCTACCCCGCAACAATTCCTGCTTCAGGAAATTGCAACTTGTGAATTGTCAATTATATTTATATAGCGCTTTTTCTCTAGTGACTCAAAGCGCTTTACATAGTGAAACCCAATATCTAAGTTACATTTAAACCAGTGTGGGTGGCACTTGGAGCAGGTGGGTAAAGTGTCTTGCCCAAGGACACAACGGCAGTGACTGGGATGGCGGAAGCGGGAATCGAACCTGCAACCCTCAAGTTGCTGGCACGGCCACTCTACCAACCGAGCTATGCCAGGCAGTCAGGCTGGCGACTTTACCTTTACCCACGTCATGCCGTGTGCTACCTCTACTTCATGCCATGCCCTGCCTGTCACTCATACCGTCCTTAGTTTCCCTCCTGCCCATGCCACGTAAGTTTTTGGTTTTTATATCACAGTTATTAAGTTTTGCCTTTTGCCCATAGTTCTGCCTTTGTGCAACTTTTTGTTTTCATTAGTCAATGTTGTCTGTCTATCTGTGTTGGCCCTGCGATGAGGCGGCGACTTGTCCAGGGTGTACCCCGCCTTCCGCCCGATTGTAGCTGAGAGAGGCGCCAGCGCCCCCAAAAGGGAATAAGCTGTAGAAAATGGATGGATGGATAGTCACGTTTGTTCTCCGCCATTGTGCGCGCCTTTTGTTTTGCTTCCTTTTTTGTAGTTTGTTAGGGTTAAAATAAAATATGTACTTGCATTCACGTCTTCTTTGCCTTCCGGAAAAACAAACCCAATAGTCCACGTTTTGACAAGCCTAAACTTTTAATGGCTTTAGTTTTCCCATCGACTTCTAAATGCATCTTAAGTTAACGCAGGCATGTGCTTAAGAACTATTAAATTTAGTGTTTTTCAACCTTCTTGAGTCAAAGCACGTTTTTTTTTCCGTTGAAAAAATCCGGCATGTGGTGTTTCAGTGTTATAACTTCACCTTTATCTTGACTTTTTACACCAAAATGCGTCCATTCTCCCTCTTCTGTCTACACACTGTGTTTGCTTGAAGTACTCTGTGTGTGTGCGCTGCCCAACATGCTCCTCTGCTCCTAAAACCAGCAATGTCACTGTTAGAGTAATTTTATCTAAGTTATCACAAAAACTTTGTGTTGAAATGAGCAAAAGCTGTCTTTGAACCTACCGAGAAGAAAACTCCACTGTGTAGGGGGGGAAGCAACATGAAGGTGTTTGTTTCTTTCATGTATTGTAATCAACAGAAAGATATTTTCATTACCATGAATTGATTAACGTGGACCCAGACCTAAACAAGTTGAAAAACGTATTCGGGTGTTACCATTTAGTAGTCAATTGTACGGAATATGTACTGTACTGTGCAATCTACTAATAAAAGTTTCAATCAATCAGTCGTGACCCAAGAACTACAAAGCGGAGAGGAAGCAGGGCCCGACTCCCCTCCAGGCACCGCTTTTTTAAAACTCTTTTACAAACCTCTTTCTTGAACTCTTTTACGATCTCTTTTTTTGAACCGACCTTTTCTTTTGAACTGTTTAGTAATCAAAGGCGATGGTTGTTTACGACCCCGTCCCCTTTGGAAGCAGCTGTTGCCATGTGGTCAGGGAAGGTCTACATAAAAGGAGGCGTGCAATCTTTTGGCAGAGTGTGATGACACCGTGCAAGGGTACAGATGTCCAGGTTTTTCCTCACTGAGCCAAATTGAATTCTGTCTCTGTTTGATTCTTTGCTTCTCGTCCCGTTTAATAAATGTCATCAGAGTTTGAACATGACAGTCATGCCCGTTGAAAATAAATAATTGAATAAACGGGGAACTGGTACTTTTCAGTATAGTACTGTTTTTGATTCAATAATCCGTACAACCCTAAAGAAAACCAATATATTTGGACATAAATGCTATTTTCCTGTTTAAGTCAGGGGTCTTTGATCACTCAGATGTGGTCTTTGATCACTCTGATGTGGTCTTTGATCACTCTGATGTGGTCTTTGATCACTCTGATGTGGTCTTTGATCACTCTGATGTGGTCTTTGATCACTCTGATGTCGTTCAGCTGCATGCTTGCCGATTTTTCCGGGAGGTTTCCGTATTTCAGTTTCATCATTCGGGGTACACTTTCTCCGTTTTTCACCCGGACAAAACAAAACATGTCGTCGCGCCAGCTTTTGCACCATGCTATCTGCGTGCCGGCCGGTCACGTAAGTGACTGCAAGGCATACTTGCTCACCAGCCATACAGGTTACACTGAGGGTGGTAATATAAACAACTTTAACACTTACTAACCTGCGCCACACTGTGAACCCACACCAAACAACACATTTCGGCAGAACATCCGCACTGTAACACAACATAAACACAACAGAGCAAATACCCAGAATCCCATGCATCCCTAACTTTTCCGGGCTACATAATACACCCCTGCTACCACCAAACTCCGCCTCAAGGCAAATGTTGCCGGAAAGTAGCGCTCATTATTTGAGGACACCAAGACAATCATTGTTTAATGTCCAGGCAGGATGTAGTGTATATGAGTGTGTAAAGATGCCACCTGATGGCCATAAAATGTAACTGACTTTTTTGTCAATATAGATAAAAATAGTGTTCATGTATGAGATCTAGATCAGGGATGCCCATTACTTCGATCGCGAGCTACCAGTCGACCGCGGGGGGTGTGTCAGTCGATCTCGAGCCAGGCTTTTAAAAAAAATAGACCTAAAAATGAGTGATCATCAATCTTCACCAAGACGTCACTTAAATGACATTCACGGCACCGGAGGGTCTTGTGAGATGACGCTGGCTGCTGCAAGATCATTATTATGAAAAAATGACAGAGAGGAAGGCGAGAAACACTTTTTATTTCAACAGACTTTCGCGCCGTCCCTTCCGTCGAAACTCTAAAGGCCGGCTGCACATTTCCTATCTTCACAATAAAAGCCCTGCTTCATGCTGCCTGCGCTAACAAAATAAGATTCTCGGAAAGCTGGCGTGCACAAGTGATGTGCACGCCAGCTTTCTGAGGGATCGCTTGTGCACGCCAGTTTTCCGAGACTCTGTATTTAGTTAGCGCAGGCAGCATGAAGCAGGGCTTTTATTGTGAAGATAGGAAATGTGCAGTCGGCCTTTAGAGTTTTGACGGAAGGTACGGCGCGAGAGTCTGTTGAAATAAAAAGTGTTTCTGGCCTTTCTCTGTCATATTTTCATAATAATGATCTTGCAGCAGCCAGCGTCATCTCACAAGACCCTCCGGTACCGTGAATGTCATTTAAGTGACGTCTTGGTGAAGATTGATGATTACTAATTTTTAGGTCTATTTTTTTTAAAAGCCTGGCTGGAGATCGACTGACACACCCCCCGCGGTCGACTGGTAGCTCGCGATCGACGTAACGGGCACCCCTGGTGTATGCGATATTGTAATTTGTTCCGTAAGTAAGCAGTTACGTGCATGGCAGGACCTAGCAACTACCACATAACCGCGTAGATACAACGGAAAAACCTAGTATCTCAAGGGACCAATCGGAACTTCTTTGTCAGTCGCCTTATTGTCTTTAATGAGACATTTGCACGAATGGGGGCCCGACGGGTCAAGCTGATTATGTGATATTATGGCACGGGGGGATATTTGGAAGATTGGCCCAGGACGTTGCAAGCACCTTCATTAAATGTATTTGTTGCGATCCGTGACTCGGATCTTCAAATATTATTGTTTGTTTTTCCATCTTTGTTCTCATTCTCCGATTGATCCGTTTATTTCCCGTTTAGTCCATCACCATGGTTACTTATTAGTTTCAGCTGTAACTCCCGGTTCCTGCACACCTGTTCTCTGCTAATCACCTTCCCTTCATAAGCCAGCCTCTTCTGTTTATTCTTTCTGGGACTCTAGTTGGTTTTCACGCAACGTAACGTCAGTTATGCTTTTCTCGCTAGCTTATTAGCTCGGCCACCTAGTCATCTTTAGCTCACATGCTAATCAACTTTGTTTTTACTTTTTACGCCTTCACGCCAAGTCTTAGTTCTTTATTTTTCCTAGCGCTCACGCTAGCGTCTTTTGTTTCCCTTTTTATTAGCTCCAGTGTTTTTGTTCAGAGCTCACCTTTTTTGTTAATACATTTGTTAGATCCTACCTTTTGTTGTGTTGCGCGCTAGCGCCCCCTAGGAAGGAAAGAAAAACAAACTGCTTGTAACTTCCGTTAGGAATGTTGTACAGACATGAAACAAAAACTGTCACGTAGGTCTAACTTAGACCTACATTTCATAATTCTACCTTCTAGGGCAAAAATCAACAGGAAGTTGGAAAAAAAAAACCCCTTCAAAACAAAATTTTTGCAAAAAATTCCATTTTTGCCTCTTTGAGCTGAAATTTGACCCACTTAAAATGCTTCAAAACTCACCAAACTTGGCACACACATCAGGACTGGCAAAAATTGCGATTTAATGAAAAAAAAAAAAAAAAACTCAAAATTGCGCTCTAGCGCAATTTTTGATCAAAACACAGCAAAAACTGCTTCGAGGAAGAAAACACAGACAAAACTGCTTGTAACTTCCGGTGGGAATGCCGGAAAGACATGAAACAAAAACTTGTATGTAGGTCTCACTTAGACCTACATTTTAATTATCGACATCCTTCAGCAAAATTCAACAGGAAGTTAAAAATTACCCCTTCAAAATAAAAGTTTTGTAAACACCCGTCACCTTTTTTCAAAAGTTATCTCCTCTGAGCTCGTTTGTCGTTTCGGCTTCAAACTCGCACAGGAGAGAGATTGAACCCTTCTGATTAAAAGTATTGAACAGAGTTTTGATTACTGCTCCGGTTTTGATTTTACAAGCCTTCAAAGAACCCCTGCGCAAAGTTACCTAAAAAATTTAATTTTTGCCTCTTTGAGCTGTAATTTGACCCCTTTAAAATGCTTCAAAGTGCAAGTTAAAGCTCTACTATACAAAGCGAAAGCAATTTATCAACAACATCCAGAAACGCCGATCTGTAATTTGACCCCCTTACCATGCTTTAAAACTCACCAAATTTTGCACACACATCAGGACTGACGAAAAGTGCCATCTAATAAAAAACCAAACCCTAAAAATCAAAATTGCGCTCTAGCGCCCCCTAGGAAAAAACCCAGACAAAACTGCATGTAACTTCTGTTAGAAATGTCGTATAGACATGAAATAAAAACCTCTATGTTGGTCTGACTCAGACCAGGGCTTGAGTAGCGGCGGCAGCAGCCAAAGGCGGATCCGACCAACGCTGCTTGCAGCTTTAATTATGTTTATTGTTACATCCCTCGTTCTTTAACATGTAAAAAGTCAACGCCATGTTTTTGCTTCCGATGCTGGTCAATTTTTTTAGGGCATGACGGCGAATGACGAGGGCGGTTGCCTTGCTTAAATTCCAGCTTAGCTTTACAACTTTTTTTTTGTCGTCACACAGAAGTCACTACTTCCTCCCGGGCCTTCGATGATATTTTGGGAAATTTTTGCAAAGATTGCCAAACTGTTGTGATTTCCCCCACTTGTGTGATTTATAACAGGCACATTTTGTTGAAGATTAAGCAAGTAATAATCAAACACTGAGCAAATATCCTCTAAGCATCTTAGCAACACAAAGATTAGCATGACTAGAAAATAGTCCTGATCCAGCCATGACAAAGTGCACCTGCATTCCAAAAGAAATAGTCATTTACTTTCAATACATAGGTGAGTCTATTATCATTAATAACTAGTCTCAAAATTGCATCTTTTTCAACTGAAATATCTCAGATAAGGCTGATATTTGCTTATTTTTTCTCTGATGAGATCATTCTTCTCACTAAGCAGATTTTATGTTAGTCTTTTACTTGTTAGGGACCGACGTCCCTTTGGGACTGAGGACCCTATTAAATTTCTAAGGTTTTATTATTATTCTTTATTACTATTCCGCCGCCTCTTTGAGCTGTAATTTGAGCCCCTTAACATGCTTCAAAACTCACCAACACACATCAGGACTGGCGAAAATTGCGATCTAATAAAAAAACCAAACCTCAAAATTGCGCTCTAGCGCCCCCGAGGAAGAAAACCGCGTCAAAAAATTGCGTCACACGCCACTATTCGGCCTTGTTTTTAACTCATTCCACCGAAGGCCGAATGGGGCTTTTTTTGCCATATTCGGCCGAATATATTCGGTTACCGATTAATCGGTGCATCCCTAATATATATATATTTGTGTATATATGTATGTATATAAATATATGTATATATGTATGTATAAATATATATTTGTGTTTATATATGTGCATATAAATGTATACATGTATGTATATATGTATGTAAATATATGTATGTATGTAAATATATGTATATATAAATATATATTTGTGTTTATATATGTGCGTATACATGTATGTATGTATGTAAATATATGTATGTATGTGTATATTTGTATGTATACTAGTATGTATATATATATATATATATATATATAAGTGTGTGTATATATGTGTATATATATACACATACATACATATATATATATATATATATATATGTATGTATGTGTGTATATATATATACACACACACTTATATATAAACATATATACACATACTAGTGTGTGTATGTCCATTCATCCATCCATTTTCTACCGCTTATTCCCTTTTGGGGTCGCGGGGGGCGCCGGCGCCTATCTCAGCTACAATCGGGCAGAAGGCGGGGTACACCCTGGACAAGTCGCCACCTCATCGCAGGGCCAACACAGATAGACAGACAACATTCACACTCACATTCACACACTAGGGCCAATTTAGTGTTGCCAATCAACCTATCCCCAGGTGCATGTCTTTGGAAGTGGGAGGAAGCCGGAGTACCTGGAGGGAACCCACGCATTCACGGGGAGAACATGCAAACTCCACACAGAAAGATCCTGAGCCTGGATTTGAACCCAGGAACTTCGTATTGTGAGGCAGATGCACTAACCCCTCTGCCACCGTGAAGCCCCCGAAGTGTGTGTATATATATATATATATATATATATATATATATATATATATATATATATATATATATATATATATATATATATATATATATATATTCCTTTCGCACTAATTGACTGAAAGAGCACACATTTGGCGCGATGATGTCACGTTATATCATTATGTCAACATACTGGCACTAGCATTTATTTAATCCAAGAATATTTTTCAACATATAATTTGACTTCTTTTGAAAAGTCTTGACAAGCTAAATGTTGTTGTTCTAGATCATTTTGCTTAGTTCAAGTAAAATGCCCCTAACTTTTGTATTTTTTTTGGTTTTTGTATTTTGAACACTGACTCTTCGCAGTGTATTCTCTTCTTTTACTACGTTGTGGCGACGGTTTAAAGGTGGTTTCCGGGTTAAGGGTGAATGCACAATGCTAAGAAAGAATGTGGCTGCTAATCTTGATGCTGCAATCAACTTTTGGCAGAAGGACTTTTGGAGCCCTGCCTCATCAACAACTTATCTCCACATTGGGACATGAGCCCATATCAGCAGACAACAACTAGACGTGTCAGCAGCCGTGTGTGTTGGGGTCCTTCATCTTTGACATGAAAAACAAAGGACGTTGGCCAGACTTTAACGTGCGGGATGACAGTTGGGGAACACGGAATGCTAACAACACGGCTAATGGCCGCTGCTATATGTGCTGTGACCCTGAAATTGACCCCAGGTTTTTTGCAGAACACCTGCCTGCGGTTTCAGCTCATTAAATAAAACCCAATTTTAAGTAAAATGACCCAGCATGTGACAATGTTTTTCCACTTTGTGGTCTCGTTTTATATAGCAATGATGTTAGGAGGATCCTCCTGGCTAGAAGTGAGTACTGTAATCTAGCGTACGACACAATGGAATCCATCTATATTGAGTAAAGCGAGTGTAAAGCTGACTGACGATCATAAACTACTTTTTTCCTACGCTTTGAACCCTGCGACTTATGAAGAAGTGCGGCTAATTAATGGATTTTTCTTTGCGAACGGCCATAATGCAAATAGTTTTAGAGACATTTAATATGTGTTATTGTTTGTGCCATGGCTATATAACGAGTTTGCTCACTGCACGTATACGGTGTTTCTTTCCTTTACTGCTTTCAACCGAAAGTACAAGTGCCCTTCCGTCTAATAGCCATTTATAGCGTTTCTACGGGTATATATTCTTCATTAATTCACTTAAAATCCTTTCATTTTCTCAAAACTCGACAGTGCGCCGTATAACCCGGTGCGCCTAATGTACGGAATAGTTCTGGTTGTGCTTACCGACCTTGAAGCTGTTTTATTTGGTACATGGTGTAATGGGTAGTGATAAGTGTGACCAGTAGATGGCAGTCACACATAAGAGATACTTGTAGACTGTTATATGACAGTCTAACATAAGAGATACGTGTAGACTGCAATATGATGGCAGTCACACATAAGAGATATGTGTAGACTGCTATATGATGACAGTCACACATGAGAGATAAGTGCAAACTGCAATATGATGGCAGTCACACATAAGAGATAGGTTTAGACTACAATATGATGGCAGTCCCACATAAGAGATACGTGTAGACTGCAATATGATGGCAGTCACACATAAGAGATATGTGTAGACTGCAATATGATGGCTTTCACACATAAGAGATACGTGTAGACTGCAATATGATGGCAGTCACGCATAAGAGATACGTGTAGACTGCAATATGATGGCAGTCACACGTAAGAGATAGGTGTAGACTACAATATGATGGCAGTCACACATAAGAGATATGTGTAGACTACAATATGATGGCAGTCACACATGAGAGATACGTGTAGACTACAATATGATGGCAGTCACACATAAGAGATACGTGTAGACTACAATATGATGGCAGTCACACATAAGAGATATGTGTAGACTGCTTTATGGTGACAGTCACACAAGAGATAAGTGTAAACTGCAATATGATGGCAGTCACACATAAGAGATACGTGTAGACTGCAATATGATGGCAGTCACACATAAGAGATACGTGTAGACTACAATATGATGGCAGTCACACATAATAGATACGTGTAAACTGCAATATGATGGCAGTCACACATAAGATATACGTGTAGACTGCAATATGACTCACGTAAACAACACCCAACATTTTATATGTTCCATTGAAAATATAGAACATTACACATGTTGCTCAAAAATCCATCAAAATGTTTTAGTAGGACTTTGGTAAGCTATGAAGCCACACCGCTTGATGGATTGTTCTGTGCTTCAACATAGGAGTATTATTATGGTGTGTGTATAAGGTAAGACATATTATCTGCTGTTTTGTTTCGCAATATTATGCAAAAACAAATGTTCTTACATTCTGGTACCTGCTGATCTGTATTTGGGATCTGCATAAGTCCTGAAAAATTGTGCACATCCGCCTTTGTAGTCTATGACGACACTGTAGTGGATAATCATCTTCTTTTTCTCTATCTTCTTGTTATGTGACATTCATCCTCCACTGTTGCCATTTCTAATATAAAGTAGTGTAAAGTTCTTACTTATATCTGTCAGTAAACTCCCCATGAAAGCGCTAAAACATACCGGTGTGGTGAGTTGACATTATTCACCCAAGGAACTTTATTTATTAGAGAGTTCCGGTCACGGGAAACATTCCGGGCGTTGTTGTTGCCACGGATGAGGAGATGCTGCTCCGTTATTGATTGACGTCTGAATGTCATTGAAACAGTTAGCGCCATCTTTTGACACTTCTTCCACTCCCGTCCTTGCACGCTACACCGCTACAACAAGGAGAAGAGGCTGTCCAAGAGGAGGCACGTAAAAAAGACGGTGAATCCTCAAGAGACTGTCAGAAAGTGAGTTGAAGATTATGTGTAAAACATTCATGCAACATTTTGAGCAAAGAAGCACCATTACATGTTATGTAGACCACAAGGAAGTCTGTTACATTTAGAAAACAATCATAATATGACTCCTTTATTGCGGTGCGCCTTTTGTATGAAAACAGACCTGAATATTCACTCATCAGGGGTGCGCTTTATGGTCCAGAAACTACTTTTCAATGTGTTTTGCATGGTCATGCCTGGAAGCAGTTGGATAAAAGATGGATGAGGATACATACGTGTGTGCATTGCTGTTTCTTGCCAGCTGTTTACTTTGATATATCTGTCAAGTACGCCTCTTTCATCCTGCATAAAAAGATGTCCATGTTTTTTAGGTAGCCTACAGAAAACACACCACATGTTCAGCCCCCTGCTGGAAATGGACAACTATTGTCCCTGTGTTGCCAGGCAACCGTGTGCTGCTGCGTGACCTTGTAATCTTTTGTGTGAAGACACACACACACACACACACACCATTTCCATTTAAAAGTGACTCATAGATTTCCCTTGTCTCTTCTCATCAAAAATCTTGTATTTCCGTCATAATCCTTTTTTTCCATTCCTATTGCTGAGACCTTTTGATTTTTTTTTTTTTTTTTAAATAGAAAAAAATGTCAGGAATCAAATTCAATTATGAAAATCCTTATTCAAACACAGACTTAATAGTTTTTTTTTTTTAATAAAAGGAATTATCCGGAACGTTGGACAATGGCACTGAAGATACTGTGCCTAGATTGGTGGTGCTGGGGGCGTGGTCTATATGACATCATCACATTATATGCTATGATGCATATATTTTTTAATGAAAGCCATTAAAAATGTACCGTATGAGGTATATAGTATGCGCCTGACTAGAATTACTGCCGGGTCAAAATCGTTTTGCCGAATAATTAGTGAAGTGAAGTGAATTATATTTATATAGCGCTTTTCTCTAGTGACTCAAAGCGCTTTACATAGTGAAACCCAATATCTTTTTTCCTTGCCCTTATGTGAGCCTACCGAGGATGTCGTAGTGGTTCGTGCAGCCCTTTGAGACACTAGTGATTTAGGGCTATATAAGTAAACATTGATTGATTGATTGATGATATCTAAGTTACATTTAAACCAGTGTGGGTGGCACTGGGAGCAGGTGGGTAAAGTGCCTTGCCCAAGGACACAGCGGCAGTGACTAGAATGGCGGAAGCGGGAATCGAACCTGCAACCCTCAAGTTGCTGGCACGGCCACTCTACCAACCGAGCTATGCCGCGCATGCGGATCAACGCCGGGTCAAACTCGTTTCGCAAAATATTATTTTTATTAGCGCATGTCTAGAATTTCCGCCGAGTCAAACTCGTTTCGCAAAATAATTAGCATATGCTTAGGATTTCCGCCGGGTGAAACTATTCAGTAGGATTTAAGCTCAAAGCTATTGAATATGCTAAAAAGAACAGTAAGCAGCTATGTTTTATTAATATACCGTAGCTGCGTGTGTCAAATATGAGTCAATACATTTTTCAATGAACAAAAATGTGCCTTGGCTCCAAAAAGGTTCAAAAACACTCCACAAGACGCTCGGCTTCAACACTATGCAATGCATCGTGAAAGTGCTTGATTTGATATGCGACGCGGCCCGCTTTTTAAATGTTAACATCGCCGACAATCACCGTCGTTTAATCGCGGCAGCCAAAACCCGCGATTGCGACGGGATTATTTGTGCAGCCCTACAACGGCAAGGACGACATGATTGATTCTCAATCTACTTTCCCACGTCTACCTCTCAACAGCACCCGCTGGCTTTTCATCAGCATGTCCAGTACATGGCAGGGGGGTGATGTTGCTTCAGGGAAATATAAGAGTTTTGCCTCCGCTGAGCACAGTGGGGGGTGTCAAACGGAATAATACAAATAAATCTCCCATACATTGAAATAGTGAAGGAATAACATAGTCTCTATTACGATAACAGAACCAGATTTGTGTTTTTGTTTGCTGAAACATGGCCTCTGAAATGTCCTGCTTTTGTTTTATTTAGCTGCATGAGTAAAACTGGCTGGAGGTCATCATGACTAAAGTTGTATCTTCTGTCGGATGGAGTGAATTGTCCAGTTTAGGGTTGTACGGTATACCGGTACTAGTATAGTATCGCCGTACTCATGACTCAAAATTGGTACTATACTCTGTTTGCAAAGTACCGGTTTCCAATGTATTTTTTTACGAGCAGAGGAGCATGTTCGGCAGCGCACACATACAGAGTACTTACAAGCATACACAGTGTGTAGACAGAAAAGGGAGATTGGGCGCATTTTGGTGTAAAAAGTCAAGATAAAGGTGAAGTTATAACACTGAAAAAAACACAGGAAGAGCTGCTTAAGTGCAAATAAATTTAGTTTTTTACAAGTATCATTATCACTGGAGGAGGGGGAATATCTAAACATGCTTCATTACACACCGTAGGAGTATACATTAGCTCACCGCCGTCACAATGTAAACAAATGCCATGGGTGGATCTACACCTGACATCCACTGTAATGATACCAAGTACAAGAGCGTACCTAGTCGATACTACTATGATTACATTAATATTTTTTTAATTCATATTATGTTTATAAAGTCAGTAAATACATCCCTGGACACACGAGGACTTTGAATATGACCAATGTATGATCCTGTAACTACTTGGTATCGACATGATCCACACCTAAATGTGTGGTATCATCCAAAACTAATGTCAAGTATCAAAGAAGAGAAGAATAAGTGATTATTACATTTGAACAGAAGTGTAGATAGAACATGTTAAAACAGAAAATAAGCAGATATTAACAGTAAATGAACAAGTGAATTGATAGTCCATTTTTACAGTTTGTCCTTTATAAAATAAGGTGTATATTTGTTTGTTTACTTCCTACTAAAAGACAAGTTGTCTAGTATGTTCAACATTTTATTGAAGGACTAAATGACAATAATAAACACATGTTTCATGTACACTAACATTTGTTGTTACAATAAAGACAATAAAGACATTTTTGTGGTCACCTTGATTAAGAAAAGTATCTAAAAGTATTGAAATACATTTAGGTTCTGGTACCAAAATATTGGTATCGAGACAACCCTGGAGCCAAGACAAGCACTGTAAAAATGTATCATATTATTATATTATATTATAACATATTGTGTAATTTATCTACCTATTATTTTGTCTACATTGTGAGGGACAAACTGTAAAAAATGTATCATTAATCCACTTGTTCATTTACTGTTGATATCTGCTTATTTTCTGTTTGAACATGTTCTATCTACACTTCTGTTAAAATGTAATAATCACTTATTCTTCTCTTCTTTGATACTTGACATTAGTTTTGGGTGATACCACACTTTTAGGTATGGATCATGTCGATACCAAGTAGTTACAGGATCATACATTGGTCATATTCAAAGTCCTCATGTGTCCAGGGACGTATTTACTGACTTTATGAACATAATATGAATTTAAATTAAATAAAATATTTTGTGGCGATAACAAATATCGATGTAATCATAGTAGTATTGACTAAATACGCTCTTGTACTTGGTATCATTACAGTGGATGTCAGGTGTACATCCACCCATGGCATTTGTTTACATTGTGACGCCGGTGAGCTATTGTATCCTCCTATGCTGTGTAGTGAAGCATGTTTAGCTATTCCTCGTCCTCCAGTGATAATGGTACTTGTAAAAAAACATACACACTTTATTTGTACTTTTTTTGCATTCTTATTTGTAATAATTAGCTTGCTGCTAATGGGAGCAATGTATTTCAAAATTGCCAACTGTACTTCATTTACGTGGTCTAAAGATGGCGCCACAGCACAAAAAACAACACAGTTATATAGTCAGTGGCTGTTATTAATACTGTTGAATTTTGGCCATTTTTGCGATGAAAACCCCATAAACAAGTCGCGTCCTGTTTATGAGCCGCAGGATTCAAAGCGTTGGGAAAAAAGGTAGCGACTCATAGTTAGGAATTGACAGTATATACAAACCTTGTTTCGATATGATTTGGGAAATTGTGTTAGATGTAAATATAAACGGAATACAATGATTTGCAAATCATTTTCAACCCATATTCAGTTGAATATGCTACAAAGACAACATATTTGATGTTCAAACTCATAAACTTAATTTTTTTTGGCAAATAATAATTAACTTAGAATTTCATGGCTGCAACACGTGCCAAAGTAGTTGGGAAAGGGCATGTTCACCACGGTGTTACATCACCTTTTCTTTTAACGACACTAAATAAACGTTTGGGAACTGAGGAAACTAATTGTTGAAGCTTTGAAAGTGGAATTCTTTCCCATTCTTGTTTTATGTAGAGCTTCAGTCCTTCAACAGTCCGAGGTCTCCGCTCTCGTATTTTACGCTTCATAATGCGCCACACATTTTCCATGGGAGACAGGTCTGGACTGCAGGCGGGCCAGGAAAGTACTCGCACTCTTTTTTTTACGAAGCCACGCTGTTGTAACACTTGTCTTGCTGAAATAAGCAGGGGCGTCCATGATAACGTTGCTTGGATGACAACATATGTTGCTCCAAAACCTGTATGGACCTTTCAGCATTAATGGTGCCTTCACAGATGTGTAAGTTACCCATGCCTTGGGCACTAATACACCCCCATACCATCACACATGCTGGCTTTTCAACTTTGCGCCTATAACAATCCGAATGGTTATTTTCTTCTTTGTTCCGGAGGACACCACGTGCTCTGTTTCCATATATAATTTGAAATGTGGACTCGTCAAACCACAGAACACCTTTCCACTTTGCATAAGTCCATCTTAGGTGAGCCGGGGCTCAGCCAAGCCGGCGGCGTTTCAGGATGTTGTTGATAAATGGGTTTGGCTTTGCATAGTAGAGTTTTAACTTGCACTTACAGATGTAGCGACCAATTGTAGTTACTGACAGTGGTTTTACGAAGTGTTCCTGAGCCCATGTGGTGATATCCTTTACACACTGGTGTCGGTTTTTGATGCAGTACCGCCTGAGGGGTCAAAAGTCCGTAATATCATCGCTTACGTGGATTGATTTCTCCAGATTCTTTGAACTTTTTGATGATTTTACGGGCCGTAGATGGTAAAATCCCTAAATTTCCTTGCAATAGCTCGTTGAGAAATGTTGTTCTAAAACAGTTCGACTATTTGCTTACAAAGTGGTGACCCTCACCCCATCCTTGTTTGTGAATTACTTAGCATTTCATGGAAGCTGCTTTTATACCCAATCATGGCACCCACCTGTTCCCAATTAGCCTGCACACCTGTGGGATGTTTCAAATAAGTGTTTGATGAGCATTCCTCAACTTTATCAGTATTTTATTGCCACCTTTCCCAACTTCTTTGTCACGCGGATAAATCTGACCTGACGTTGCTTAAAACAATAAGTAATGAATAATTCCACTTGTAATCAAAGTGTTAAAAATAACGTTAAAAATATAAAACATTCTCATGCATTTTTAATCCATCCGTTTTCTACCGCACCTGTTCAAGAAGTTGCGTTAATGGTAAGAAATGATTTATTTATTTTTGGTTAGTGTGGGGCTTGCCCTCCTGGGGGTTCTTCGGAGCACCAAGCACCGACATGAGAGCCTCTTTCAGGGTTACGATATTGTTTTATTCTTCAATAAGTCTCTCAGTTGCTTTCCAGCAATTGTCTTTTTCTCTTTCGGTCTCACTCGCGCTCTGGCTCCAGCCCCAACCCCGTCTCTCCTCCTGGCTGCTGCTTATAACAGAGCGACAGGTGATTAGATAACAAGGCCCAGCTGGGCCATCTACGCACCTGTCGCTGATTTCAAAGCCGGTACTGGCACATCCCAGTTCGCTGTAAGCCCGCAGGCCACGCCCCCTCCACAGTTAGCCTCAGAATAACAAAGTTATTACAAAGAATAAGAGACCTATTATACTCTAGAAATGTTGGTCTTACTTAAAAATGCACGTGTTTTGTTGTGTTCAGTGTTAAAAAAAAATTTATACGGCTCTTGCGGAAATATATTTTAAAATATTTGGCTTTTTGGTTCTCTCAGCCAAAAAGGTTCCCGACCCCTGAGTTTGAACATCAATTATGTTGTCTTTGTAGCATATTCAACTGAATATGGGTTGAAAATGATTTACAAATCATTTTATTCCGTTTATATTTACATCAAACACAATTTCCCAACTCGTATGGAAACGGGGGTTGTACTTACAGCCTGTGTATAAAACTTTAATGGAGGGTTTTTTGAAATTGTTTTCGAGGTCTTTGAAGGCAACACGATGGACTCCCATTAGATTTACTTTTATCTCTACTATTTGGGGGGGGGGGGGGGGGGGGGGGTTTGTTGTCTCTAACAACGATAGGCAAAATGCCCCAAAAAAAGAAAGAAACCTCAAGTCTTACTGCAACTAAATGTCACGCGAATGTAATCGTCACAGGTGTTGTATTTAAAAAAAAAATAACAATATAAAGGTGGATGCAAGGAGGACTAGACTGAGCGTTGCCTGGGAAACGGGACCTTTAGAGTGGAACGTCCAGACATTTTCAGCCTCATGAATTACATTGATTTAGGGCACCTTTGGTTTAGCTCGGTTGGTAGAGCGGCCGGGCCAGCAACTTGAGGGTTGCAGGTTCGATTCCCGCTTGTGCCACCCTAGTCACTGCCGTTGTGTCCTTGGGCAAGACACTTTACCCACCTGCTCCTAGTTTAAATGTAACTTAGATATTGGGTGTCACTATGTAAAGCGCTTTGAGTCACTTGAGAAAAGCGCTATATAAATATAAGTCACTTCACTTCACTAAAGTACATTCACTATCCAGAATGGAATGACTATTAGTGTTTCCCACAGGATTCAATCTCTATTCCAGATGACACCATCATCCAATCTCCATAATTGGCCATTACGCATAAAAAGACAACTTGCCCGCATGTTAAATACAAAGCATGTTGCTCCTGCAAAAACTGCTATCAGACCGCTTCTATCAGTTCTCCAGTCCAAAGGCAAAACCCAGTAACTCAGTAATAATTTCGGAGTTACTAGGTGATATGCTTTACATCAGTGTATGCGATATTGTCATTTTTTCCGTAAGTAAGCTGTTACGCGCCACATAACCGCGTGGATACAACAGAAAAACCTAGTATCTCTTGAAGTGAGTTACTAGGTTATGCTTTTGGACGGGAGAGTTAGCTCGGCTCCTCACGTGCGGGCGACGACAGAATTATCCTCGGACAACTCCCCCTCCCGTTCTGCTCCGCGGGTGATCTCTTTATCCCACTGCTGCCACCATGAAGTGTTGTTGCAAAGGACTCCGGCTTGTTAGTGATTCCCAAAGCCCAAAAAAAGTCTGCGGGCTATAGAGCGTTTTCCGTTCGGGCTCCAGTACTCTGGAATGCCCTCCCGGTAACAGTTTGAGATGCCACCTCAGTAGAAGCATTTAAGTCTCACCTTAAAACTCATTTGTATACTCTAGCCTTTAAATAGACTCCCTTTTTAGACCAGTTGATCTGCCGTTTCTTTTCTTTTTCTTCTATGTCCCACTCTCCCTTGTGGAGGGGGTCCGGTCCGATCCGGTGGCCATGTACTGCTTGCCTGTGTATCGGCTGAGGACATCTCTGCGCTGCTGATCCGCCTCCGCTTGGGATGGTTTCCTGCTGGCTCCGCTGTGAACGGGACTCTCGCTGCTGTGTTGGATCCCCTTTGGACTGGACTCTCGCGACTGTGTTGGATCCATTATGGATTGAACTTTCACAGTATCATGTTAGACCCGCTCGACATCTATTGCTTTCCTCCTCTCCAAGGTTCTCATAGTCATTATTGTCACCGACGTCCCACTGGGTGTGAGTTTTCCTTGCCCTTATGTGGGCCTACCGAGGATGTCGTGGTGGTTTGTGCAGCCCTTTGAGACACTAGTGATTTAAGGCTATATAAGTAAACATTGATTGATTGATTGATAAATAATACACTGGGTATTTAGGACTGGAACATGCTTTGTTTCAGCCCGGTTGTTTACATAGCCAGCATAGGAATAGTGATGTTACATCCTATTAGGTCCGTCGTGCACCCCTCCCCCGTCATATCCATCCCAGCACATATCACGTCACTCGTTGTCACTTCTTCTGCAGCCGAGTAGTCGCAAGAAGGATCACTAGCGCCCTCTACCACCAGGAGCCGGGAGTCATTTAATGACTCGTATTTGACACACGCAGCTACGGTATACTAATAAAACATAGCTGCTTACTGTTCTTTTTAGCATATTCAATAGCTTGGACCTTAAATCCTACTGAATAGCTCTTAATCTTCTTCCCTTTATGCGATTTCAAATTACCGGTATTGTTATCAGATTCCTCCATTTTGAAAATGATGACAGGGGAAGTGTCACTCGTGACGTGACGAGTTTGAGCCGGCGGTAATACTAAGCATGCGCTAATTATTTTGCGAAGCAAGTTTGACCCGGCAGTAATTCTAAGCAGGTGCATACTACATACCCAGCGGCAATTCAAGGAAATACGGTAGTTTTCTGTGTACTTTTAGTGTGGGGACAAGTGTCTTCAATATTGTCCACTTCCCGTGTCTCCATCCAAACATAGCAGTGCGCACTTAAACGCAGGGCGGGAAGTGAGGGAAAATGTGGTTGAAGGGGAACATTATCACAATTTCAAAAGGGTTAAAAACAATAAAAATCAGTTCCCAGCGGCTTGTTGTATTTTTTGAAGTTTTTTTCAAAATTTTACCGGTCCCAGAATATCCCTAAATAAAGCTTTAAAGTGCCTTATTTTCGCTATCTTCGAAACCACTATCCATTTCCCTGTGACGTCATACAGTGCTGCCAATGTAAACAACATGGCGGTTACCACAGCAAGATATAGCGACATTAGCTCGGACTCAGACTCGGATTTCAGCGGCTTAAGCGATTCAACAGATTACGCATGTATTGAAACAGATGGTCGGAGCATGGAGGCGCTATTGACGCTATTCGGCCATAGCGTGGGTGTACCTAATGAAGTGGCCCATAGCATGGCTGCCTTATTAGCATCGCCGGTAAAATGTGCGGACCAAACGATCAGGACTTTCGCATCTTGTGACACTGGGGCAACTTAAATCCGTCGATTGGTAAGTGTTTGTTTCGCATTAAATGTCGGTATCTAGTTTCAAATGTACATACAGCTAGCGTAAATAGCATGTTAGCATCGATTAGCGGCTTCACGGTGGCAGAGGGGTTAGTGCATCTGCCTCACAATACGAAGGTCCTGCAGTCCTGGGTTCAAATCCAGGCTCGGGATCTTTCTGTGTGGAGTTTGCATGTTCTCCCCGTGAATGCGTGGGTTCCCTCCGGGTACTCCGGCTTCCTCCCACCTCCAAAGACATGCACCTGGGGATAGGTTGATTGGCAACACTAAATTGGCCCTAGTGTGTGAATGTGAGTGTGAATGTTGTCTGTCTATCTGTGTTGGCCCTGCGATGAGGTGGCGACTTGTCCAGGGTGTACCCCGCCTTCCGCCCGATTGTAGCTGAGATAGGCGCCAGCGCCCCCCGCGACCCCGAAAGGGAATAAGCGGTAGAAAATGGATGGATGGGCATCGATTAGCGTAGCATGTTAGCATCGATTAGCTGGCAGTCGTGCCGTTACCAAATATGTCTGATTAGCACATAAGTCAACAACATCAACAAAACTCACCTTTGTGATTTCGTTGACTTTATCGTTGCAAATGCATCTGCAGGTTATCCATACATCTCTGTGCCATGTCTGTCTTAGCATCGACGGTCAAATGTGAAGACACTTTGGTACATTCAATGGGGGTCTGGCGGCAGACACTTTCTCATCTTCTTGCCAGTGGTGCAACTTGAATCCCTCCCTGTTAGTGTTGTTACACCCTCGACGAGGCATGATGTCTCCAAGGTTCCAAAAAATAGTCGAAAAACGGAAAATAACAGAGCTGACACCAGGTGTTTGTAGTGTGAAAATGAAAATGGCGGGTGTGTTACCTCGGTGACGTCACGTTCTGACGTCATCACTAAAAGAGCGATAAACAGAAAGGCGTTTAATTTGCCAAAATTCACCCATTTAGAGTTCGGAAATCGGTTAAAAAAATGCATGGTCTTTTTTCTGCACCATCAAGGTATATATTGACGCTTACATAGGTCTGCTGATAATGTTCCCCTTTAAAGCAAGAGCTTGGCTCTGTTTACTCTGAGGGTTAATCTCCCGGGCAAAGTCCGTGTCGTTAGTCCGCCATGATTATCAAGGCAAACGACGCTAGTGTGCATGCGCCTGACTTCCTGTTGCCTAAAATGCAGTTTTTCGGTAATTAAACAACAGACTTATTGTATTACTAACCGTTTAGAATTTTATCGCAAGTTATCATTATACCGTTTATTGTTACATCCTTCGTTCATTTAGAAGGTAAAAAAGTCAAAGGCGGTCACGGCGTGTTCTTGACGCAAATTTTGGTCAATTTTTTTAGGGCTTGACCGCAAATGACGAGGGCGGTCGCGGTTTTTCCCGAGCCCTGCATGTCCACTATCACCCACTCATCGGTTTTTTGTGGAGGAGGCCCTTCTAGCGGCGGGCCCTCGAGGACGCTCACAACGCTACATGGGCCGTTGTGGGAGTTGGAAAGCTGGAGAAAGAGAAATAGGGATTAAAAAAACCGATGAGTGGGTGATAGTGGACATGCAGGGCTCGGGAAAAACCGCGACCGCCCTCGTCATTTGCGGTCAAGCCCTAAAAAAATTGACCAAAATTTGCGTCAAGAGCACGCCGTGACCGCCTTTGACTTTTTTACCTTCTTAATGAACGAAGGATGTAACAATAAACGGTATAATGATAACTTGCGATAAAATTCTAAACGGTTAGTAATACAATAAGTCTGTTGTTTAATTACCGAAAAACTGCATTTTAGGCAACAGGAAGTCAGGCGCATGCACACTGGCGTCGTTTGCCTTGATAATCATGGCGGACTAACGACACGGACTTTGCCCTGGAGATTAACCCTCAGAGTAAACAGAGCCAAGCTCTTGCTTTAAAGGGGAACATTATCACCAAACCTATGCCATCCATCCATCCATCATCTTCCGCTTATCCGAGGTCGGGTCGCGGGGGCAGCAGCCTATGCAGGGATGCCCAGACTTCCCTATCTCCAGCCACTTCGTCTAGCTCTTCCCGGGGGATCCCGAGGCGTTCCCAGGCCAGCCGGGAGACATAGTCTTTCCAACGTGTCCTGGGTCTTCCCCGTGGCCTCCTACCAGCTGGACGTGCCCTAAACACATCCCTAGGGAGGCGTTCGGGTGGCATCCTGACCAGATGCCCGAACCACCTCATCTGGCTCCTCTCGATGTAAGCGTCAATATATACCTTGATGGTGCAGAAAAAAGACCATGCATTTTTTTAACCGATTTCCGAACTCTAAACGGGTGAATTTTGGCAAATTAAACGCCTTTCTGTTTATCGCTCTTTTAGAGATGACGTCACCGAGGTAACACACCCGCCATTTTCATTTTCACATTACAAAAACCTGGTCTCAGCTCTGTTATTTTTCGTTTTTTCGACTATTTTTTGGAACCTTGGAGACATCATAACAGGGAGGGATTCAAGTTGCACCACTGGCAAGAAGATGAGAAAGTGTCTGCCGCCAGACCCCCATTGAATGTACCAAAGTGTTTTTTTAATCCCTATTTCTCTTTCTCCAGCTTTCCAACTCCCACAACGGCCCATGTAGCGTTGTGAGCGTCCTCGAGGGCCCGCCGCTAGAAGGGCCTCCTCCACAAAAAACCTCAGCCCGGGACTCCCTTGCAGAGTCACGATGGGGGAAGTAGTCCATATGCACTTCACCACGGTGGACTACGTCATCTTTGCCTTGCTGCTGGTGGCCTCGGCCGGCATCGGCCTCTTTTACGCCTTCTCCGGCGGACGCCAACGCACCACTCAGGTGGGCCGGCGGCGGCGGGGGGAAAAAAAAGATGCAAGTCAGGTTTCAGTCCCATTATCGTTGACATCTTTTCCCCCCCAACAGGAGTTCCTGATGGCCGACCGCTCCATGAGCTGCCTTCCCGTGTCTTTGTCTCTGCTCGCCACCTTCCAGTCGGCCGTGGCGATTCTGGGCGCGCCGTCCGAAGTGTACACCTTCGGGACTCAGTACTGGTTCCTGGGCTGCTCCTACTTCTTGGGTCTACTCATCCCGGCGCACGTTTTTATACCGGTCTTCTACCGACTGCGGCTCTCCAGCGCCTATGAGGTAAGGATCAAAACAAAACGTATTTTTCCCCGACTATAAGGCGCACTTAAAATCCTTTCATTTTCTCAAAAATGGACAGTGCGCCTTAAACCAGGTGCGCCTAATGTATGTAATAATTCTGGTTGTGCTTACCGACCTCGAAGCTATTTTATTTGATACATGGTGTTATGATAAGTGTTACCAGTAGATGGCAGTCACACATAAGAGATACGCGTAGACTGCAATTTGATGCCGTTCACACATAAGAGATACGTGTAGACTGCAATATGATGGCAGTCACACTTAAGAGATATGTGTAGACTGCAATATGATGGCAGTCACACATAAGAGATACGTGTAGACTTCAATACGACGGCAGTCACACATAAGAGATACATGTACACTGCAATATGATGGCAGTCACATATAAGAGATACGTGTAGACTGCAGTATGATGGCAGTCACACATTTGAGATACGTGTAGACTGCAATATGATGGCAGTCACACTTAAGAGATACATGTAGACTGCAATATGATGGCAGTCACACATAAGAGATACGCGTAGACTGCAATATGATGGCAGTCACACATAAGAGATATGTGTAGACTGCAATATGATGGCAGTCACACTTAAGAGATACGTGTACACTGCAATATGATGGCAGTCACACATAAGAGATACGTGTAGATGGCAATATGATGGCAGTCACACTTAAGAGATACGTGTAGACTTCAATACGACGGCAGTCACACATAAGAGATACGTGTAGACTGCAATATGATGGCAGTCACACATAAGAGATACGTGTAGACTTCAATACGACGGCAGTCACACATAAGAGATACGTGTAGACTGCAATATGATGGCAGTCACACATAAGAGATACGTGTAGACTGCAATATGACGGCAGTCACACATAAGAGATACATGTAGACTGCAATATGATGGCAGTCACACATAAGAGATACGTGTAGACTGCAATATGATGGCAGTCACACATTTGAGATACATGTAGACTGCAATATGATGGCAGTCACACATAAGAGATACATGTAGACTGCAATATGATGGCAGTCACTCATAAGAAATACATGTAGACTGCAATATGATGGCAGTCACACATTTGAGATACATGTAGACTGCAATATGATGGCAGTGACAAATAAGAGATACGTGTAGACTGCCATATGATGGCAGTCACACATAAACGATACGTGTAGACTGCAATATGATGGCAGTCACACATAAGAGATACATGTAGACTGTAATATGATGGCAGTCACACATAAGAGATACGTGTAGACTGCAATATGATGGCAGTCACACATAAGAGATACGTGTAGACTGCAATATGATGGCAGTCACACATAAGAGATACGTGTAGACTGCAATATGATGGCAGTCACACATAAGAGATACATGTAGACTGCAATATGATGGCAGTCACTCATAAGACATACATGTAGACTGCAGTATGATGGCAGTCACACATAAGAGATACATGTAGACTGCAATATGATGGCAGTCACTCATAAGAGATACATGTAGACTGCAATATGATGGCAGTCACACATTTGAGATACATGTAGACTGCAATATGATGGCAGTGACAAATAAGAGATACGTGTAGACTGCCATATGATGGCAGTCACACATAAACGATACGTGTAGACTGCAATATGATGGCAGTCACACATAAGAGATACATGTAGACTGCAATATGATGGCAGTCACACATAAGAGATACATGTAGACTGCAATATGGCCACAAAAAATCTGGACTTTTCATGTCTGAGTAAGGTTGTAATCAACTAAAATTAGCAGGGGATGAATAGTTTCCATGACTGTATGATCTGATATCTTTCATGTTGACAACCAGGCAACCTTTTAGTTGTTTACAGCCACGTTGTTTATTGTAAAACCCGATTTATCCGTCATCAACTTTAGCGTCATGAACGTTCACGTCTTGTTTTCCTCCCCAACAGTATCTGGAGCTTCGCTTCAACAAGACAGTCCGCATATGTGGGACCATCACCTTCATCTTTCAGATGGTATGCACGCACTTTTTTTTTATCCTGTTTCAGTTCAATTGTCTTGTCAAATACTACTTGAAATATGAAGGCATTAAAAATATATTAAAATCAAATATAGGTTTAAATAGTTCAAAGTGGGGTTTCTTTGTTTTTTTTATTTTGGCGGGATGCGGTTTTAGTTGTTTTGTTTTAGTGTTAATAATTAGACCAGGGGTCACCAACGCGGTGCCCGCAGGTCGCCCATAAGGACCAGATTAGTCGCCCGCTGGCTTGTTTGAAAAATAGCTCAAATAGCAGCACTTACCAGTGAGCTGCCTCAATTTTTAATTCTAAGAGAGACAAAACTCAAATAGAATTTGAAAATCCAAGAAAATATTTTAAAGACTTGGTCTTCACTTGTTTGAATAAATTAATTTATTTTTTTACTTTGCTTCTTAAAACTTTCGGAAAGACAATTTTAGAGAACAAATACAACCTTAAAAATGATTTTAGGATTTTTAAACACATATAGCTTTTTACCTTTTAAATTCATTCCTCTTCTTTCCTGACAATTTAAATCAATGTCTAAGTAAAGTAATTTTTTTATTGTAAAGAATAATAAATACATTTTAATTGAATTCTTCATTTAAGCTTCTGTTTTTCGACAAAGAATATTTGTGTAAAAATTCTTCAAAATTATGATTAAAATTAAAAAAATCTAGAAAATCCTTACAATCAAATTTAAATCTTATTTCAAAGTCTTTTGAATTTCTTTTAAATATTTTTGTTATGGAAAATCTAGAAGAAATAATGATTTGTCTTTGTTAGAAATATAACTTGGTCCAATTTGTTATATATTCTAACAAAGTGCAGATTGGATTTTAACTTATTTAAAACATGTCATCAAAATTCTAAAATTAATCTTAACCAGAAAAAATTACCAATGATGTTCCATAAATTCTTTTTTTATTTTTTTCCAAAAAAAAGATTCAAATTAGCTAGTTTTTCTCTTAATTTTTTTCGTTTAAATTTAGAATTTTAAAGAGTCGAAATTGAAGATAAACTATGTTTCAAAATTTAATTGTCATTT
The DNA here is from genome assembly GCF_033978795.1 of Nerophis ophidion. Classification (NCBI taxonomy): domain Eukaryota; kingdom Metazoa; phylum Chordata; class Actinopteri; order Syngnathiformes; family Syngnathidae; genus Nerophis; species Nerophis ophidion. The sequence goes on from NC_084613.1 coordinate 6,906,037, forward strand.
TTTTCGTGTTTTCTCCTCTTTTAAACCGTTCAATTAAGTGTTTATTTCATCATCTATTCTCGACAAAAAAACTTCCGTAAAAGGAAAAAAAAATGTACGACGGAACGACAGACAGAAATACCCATTTTTTTATATATATATATATATATAAATAGATTTATTTATTAAAGGTAAATTTAGCAGATTGGCTATTTCTGGCAATGTATTTAAGTGTGTATCACACTGGTAGCCCTTCGCATTAATCAGTACCCAAGAAGTAGCTCTTGGTTTCAAAAAGGTTGGTGACCCCTGACTTAGACAAAACACTTAACTTCATGCGCTAACATGTTTCCCCTGCACCTGTAGGTCATCTATATGGGCGTGGTCCTTTATGCTCCTGCTTTGGCCCTCAATGCAGGTGAGACACACCTGTCCTTTTTTCTTGCAAGTAATCACAGATGGAACTACAGTACACTTCTTCATAATAATGAATCAACACATTTACCTTAACACTCTTATAAAAAACCTCAAAGTGGATCGTAGTTGGTTAGAATGGGTTTTGAACCGTGCGTTTCCCACCTAGGCCTTCAGTGATGTCCCACTTCAATGATGACCTCTCAAAATATCACAATTGATCTCACTATTGCTGGAGAAATAGTATACAGAAATATATTTACTGCGCATTGAAGAACATCAACAGTGTACAAAACGAGTTATTTTCTGACGCATTTAAAAATCAGTAAACCCGCATCAGCGATTAAAACATTATGTGGTTCTGTCAAAATTAAAACTGCTCAAAGCATATTAAATGTGAAAAAATAAAGAAACAAAAAACATTTGAACTCACAATTTGTAGGACCCATTCCAGTGGTACCCCTCGTAGTCACTTGGTTCCAGTGGAAAAGGCAATAATTTCCCCATTTCATGGCCGACGTGGTCTCACACGATGTAGTTTCTCTTTAAATATCCCTCTTGAAAAAGGCCTTGCAAATATATATATCTGCCACCTAGTCAACGATTTGTTCTCCTACTTTGTGGGTTAAAAAAGTGATTTTTCTGGCTACCCCGCAACAGTTCCTGCTTCAGGAAATTGCAACTTGTGAATTGTGAATTATATTTATATAGCGCTTTTTCTCTAGTGACTCAAAGCGCTTTACATAGTGAAACCCAGTATCTAAGTTACATTTAAACCAGTGTGGGTGGCACTGGGAGCAGGTGGGTAAAGTGTCTTGCCCAAGGACACAACGGCAGTGACTAGGACGGCAAAAGCGGGAATCGAACCTGCAACCCTCAAGTTGCTGACACGGCCACTCTAACAACCGAGCTAAACCGCCCCAAGTTCCAGTGGAAATGGCAATCATTTCCCCATTTCATGGCCGACATGGTCTCACAAGATGTAGTTTCTCTTTAAATATCCCTCTTGAAAATGGCCTTGCAAATATATATCTGCCACCTAATCAACGTTTTGTTCTCCTACTTTGTGGTTTAAAAAAAGTGATTTTTCTGGCTACCCCGCAACAATTCCTGCTTCAGGAAATTGCAACTTGTGAATTATATTTATATAGCGCTTTTTCTCTAGTGACTCAAATCGCTTTACATAGTGAAACCCAATATCTAAGTTACATTCAAACCAGTGTGGGTGGCACTGGGAGCAGGTGGGTAAAGTGTCTTGCCCAAGGACACAACGGCAGTGACTAGGTTGGCAGAAGCGGGAATCGAACCTGCAACCCTCAAGTTGCTGGCACGGCCACTCTACAAACCGAGCTAAACCGCCCCAAGTTCCAGTGGAAATGGCAATCATTTCTCCATTTCATGGCCGACATGGTCTCACAAGATGTAGTTTCTCTTTAAATATCCCTCTTGAAAATGGCCTTGCAAATATATATCTGCCACCTAATCAACGATTTGTTCTCCTACTTTGTGGGTTAAAAAAGGGATTTTTCTGGCTACCCCGCAACAATTTCTGCTTCAGGAAATTGCAACTTGTGAATTGTGAATTATATTTATATAGCGCTTTTCTGTAGTTACTCAAAGCGCTTTACATAGTGAAACCCAATATCTTAGTTACATTCAAACCAGTGTGGGTGGCACTGGGAGCAGGTGGGTAAAGTGTCTTGCCCAAGGACACAACGGCAGTGACTAGGTTGGCAGAAGCGGGAATCGAACCTGCAACCCTCAAGTTGCTGGCACGGCCACTCTACAAACCGAGCTAAACCGCCCCAAGTTCCAGTGGAAATGGCAATCATTTCCCCATTTCATGGCCGACATGGTCTCACAAGATGTAGTTTGTCTTTAAATATCCCTCTTGAAAATGGCCTTGCAAATATATATATCTGCCACCTAATCAACGATTTGTTCTCCTACTTTGTGGGTTAAAAAAGTGATTTTTCTGGCTACCCCGCAACAATTCCTGCTTCAGGAAATTGCAACTTGTGAATTATATTTATATAGCGCTTTTTCTCTAGTGACTCAAAGCGCTTTACATAGTGAAACCCAATATCTAAGTTACATTCAAACCAGTGTGGGTGGCACTGGGAGCAGGTGGGTAAAGTGTCTTGCCCAAGGACACAACGGCAGTGACTAGGTTGGCAGAAGCGGGAATCGAACCTGCAACCCTCAAGTTGCTGGCACGGCCACTCTACAAACCGAGCTAAACCGCCCCAAGTTCCAGTGGAAATGGCAATCATTTCCCCATTTCATGGCCGACATGGTCTCACAAGATGTAGTTTCTCTTTAAATATCCCTCTTGAAAATGGCCTTGCAAATATATATATCTGCCACCTAATCAACGTTTTGTTCTCCTACTTTGTGGGTTAAAAAAGTGATTTTTTCTGGCTATCCCGCCACAATTCCTGCTTCAGGAAATTGCAACTTGTGAATTGTGAATTATATTTATATAGCGCTTTTCTCTAGTGACTCAAAGCGCTTTACATAGGGAAACCCAATATCTAAGTTCCAATCAAACCAGTGTGGGTGGCACTGGGAGCAGGTGGGTAAAGTGTCTTGCCCAAGGACACAACGGCAGTGACTAGGTTGGCAGAAGCGGGAATCAAACCTGCAACCCTCAAGTTGCTGACACGGCCACTCTACCAACCGGGCTAAACCGCCCCAAGTTCCAGTGGAAATGACAATCATTTCCCCATTTCATGGCCGACATAGTCTCACAAGATGTAGTTTCTCTTTAAATATCCCTCTTGAAAATGGCCTTGCAAATATCTATATCTGCCACCTAATCAACGATTTGTTCTCCTACTTTGTGGGTTAAAAAAGTGATTTTTCTGGCTACCCCGCAACAATTCCTGCTTCAGGAAATTGCAACTCGTGAATTGTGAATTATATTTATATAGCGCTTTTCTCTAGTGACTCAAAGCGCTTTACATAGTAAAACCCAATATCTAAGTTACATTTAAACCAGTGTGGGTGGCACTGGGAGCAGGTGGGTAAAGTGTCTTGCCCAAGCACACAACGGCAGTGACTAGGTTGGCAGAAGCGGGAATCAAACCTGCAACCCTCAAGTTGCTGGCACGGCCACTCTACCAACTAAACCGCCCCAAGTTCCAGTGGAAATGGCAATCATTTCCCCATTTCATGGCCGACATGGTCTCACAAGATGTAGTTTCTCTTTAAATATCCCTCTTGAAAATGGCCTTGCAAATATATATCTGCCACCTAATCAACGTTTTGTTCTCCTACTTTGTGGGTTAAAAAAGTGATTTTTTCTGGCTACCCCGCAACAATTCCTGCTTCAGGAAATTGCAACTTGTGAATTATATTTATATAGCGCTTTTCTCTAGTGACTCAAAGCGCTTTACATAGTGAAACCCAATATCTAAGTTACATTCAAACCAGTGTGGGTGGCCCTGGGAGCAGGTGGGTAAAGTGTCTTGCCCAAGGACACAACGGCAGTGACTAGGACGGCGAAAGCAGGAATCGAACCTGCAACCCTCAAGTTGCTGGCACGGCCACTCTACCAACCGGGCTAAACCGCCCCAAGTTCCAGTGGAAATGGCAATCATTTCCCCATTTCATGGCCGACATGGTCTCACAAGATGTAGTTTCTCTTTAAATATCCCTCTTGAAAACGGCCTCGCAAATATATATCTGCCACCTAATCAACGTTTTGTTCTCCTACTTTGTGGGTTAAAAAAGTGATTTTTTCTGGCTACCCCGCAACAATTCCTGCTTCAGGAAATTGCAACTTGTGATTGGATACTCACTTTGGAGTGACAATCACAGTCTGGTTAACGTCAGGTTAGCCTATTGTTACTATAACAATCTACAAGGTTAAAATAGGTTGCTTCTCTTTCTTCCCCTCCATTTTTCTGCATTCTTTAGTATCGCTAGTTATCATTACATATATGTATTGTTGCTTTAGAACAACTGTAGATTTCCGGCTAGGGTCCTTGTCCAAGATCTGAGAAACCGACACCTCTATGGCGCATTCCATGGCACACAGTTGAGGTTTACAATGCTTGATAAGATCAGAGACAGTTTTTGTCTTCATGCTTGGCAACCTGAACTCATCGCAAACAAGTTGTGTGATAACTTCTATAGAATTATTCTGACACATGTGTTCTATGGTGTTGTTTCCTTGCCTTGCAGTCACTGGTTTTGACCTGTGGGGAGCAGTTCTTGCCATGGGACTCGTGTGCACCCTCTATACCGCTCTGGTGAGTCAGCAAAGGCTAAACGCTTACCGAATGTACAAAAAGCGGTGAAGTTGTCCGGCGGAATTAAAGATATGAAAATTAATTCCGTGTGATCAGGGCGGCCTGAAGGCGGTGATGTGGACCGATGTGTTCCAGACCGTGGTCATGTTTGCCGGACAGCTGTCCGTCATCATTGTCGGGGCTCACCAGGCCGGGGGCATCGCCGAGGTCTGGAGGAAAGCGGTGAACGGAAGCCGCATCGCTGGACTGGAGTGAGTAAAACATCATTCTTACTGTGTTCTTCTTTCTACTAACACTAGTCCACGTTAGATTTCTAGTCACTAATTTATATCTGAAAGCGTAGGAGGGAAGGAAAGAAAATAAAGCGGGTATGGCTGCGAATATTTGGAAACCACACAATTCGGTTCGATTCTCGGGGGGTAAAGATTCGATTAATTTTGGAATCGAATCTCTATTCAAAACGATTCTCTATTCAAAATCAATAATTTTTTTTAATGACATTGGGTACTAGTTATATAACTTATTTAACTATATTCCTCCATGAAATAGATCCATTTCTATATTACTTAAGAGACAACTGTTTTTTTTTTTTAATAAAATTGTCGCCAAACATTTAGTAAAGTCAAATACAAATAAGGCAACAAGAGAAAATATATACATACATATTAATATATATAATTATTGTGGAGGGTGGCGTGGTCTGTGGGCCTGCCGCGGAGCGGGTTGGGCAATCTACTCACCAGCGGCAGGTGAGTAGATTGCCCAGCTGGGACTGATCATCTAATTGATTGATTGATTGATACTTTTATTAGTAGATTGCACAGTTCAGTACATATTCCGTACAATTGACCACTAAATGGTAACACCCCAATAAGTTTTTCAACTTGTTTAAGTCGGGGTCCACGTTAATCAATTAAATGATAAATAAATGGGTTGTACTTGTATAGCGCTTTTCTACCTTCAAGGTACTCAAAGTGCTTTGACACTACTTCCACATTTACCCATTCACACATACATTCACACACTGATGGAGGGAGCTGGCATGCAAGGCGCTAACCAGCACCCATCAGGAGCAACGGTGAAGTGTCTTGCTCAGGACACAAAAGGACGTGACGAGGTTGGTATTAGGTGGGAATTAAACCAGGGACCCTCGGGTTGCGCACGGCTACTCTCCCACTGCGCCATGCTGTCCCAATTCATGGTAATCACGTCGCCTTTATTAGCAGCAGCCGGCACGAGACACGTGGTGGGAGTGGGAGCGAGAGAGAGACACGCCGAGAGAAAGACTGAAAAGTCGCAGAACCGGGCCGTGGCCTGTGAGCGAATAAAACAATGCTCAAACCTGACTACCGGGCTCATGATTTGCCTGAGAAACTGGACAGGACGGGAAAAACTAAACAAAATAAATCATAACATTCATGAAGTTTGCTTATTTTAATGAATTTATTATCCGAGCAATCAAAAGTATACGTACAGCAATGTTCATATTTGCTTACATGACCCTTGGCAAGTTTACCTGCAATAGCAGCAGCCGGCACGAGACACGTGGTGGGAGCGGGAGCGAGAGAGAGACACGCCGAGAGAAAGACTGAAAAGTCGCAGAACTGGGCTGTGGCCTGCGAGCAAATAAAACAATGCTCAAACCTGACTACCGGGCTCATGATTTGCCTGAGAAACTGGACAGGACGGAAAAAACAAAACAAAACAAAAAATCATAACATTCATGCTTATTTTAATGAATTTATTATCCGAGCAATCAAAAGTATACGTACAGCAATGTTCATATTTGCTTACATGACCCTTGGCAAGTTTACCTTTATTAGCAGCAGCCGGCACGAGACACGTGGTGGGAGTGGGAGCGAGAGAGAGACACGCCGAGAGAAAGACGGAAAAGTCGCAGAACTGGGCTGTGGCCTGTGAGCGAATAAAACAATGCTCAAACCTGACATGATTTGCCTGAGAAACTGGACAGGACGGAAAAAACAAAACAAAAAAAAATCATAACATTCATGAAGTTTGCTTATTTTAATGAATTTATTATCCGAACAATCAAAAGTATAGGTACAGCAATGTTCATATTTTCTTACATGACCCTTTGGCAAGTTTACCTGCAATAGCAGCAGCCGGCACGAGACACGTGGTGGGAGTGGGAGCGAGAGAGAGACACGCCGAGAGAAAGACTGAAAAGTCGCAGAGCAATCAAAAGTATACGTACAGCAATGTTCATATTTGCTTACATGACCCTTTGGCAAGTTTACCTGCAATAGCAGCAGCCGGCACGAGACACGTGGTGGGAGTGGGAGCGAGAGAGAGACACGCCGAGAGAAAGACTGAAAAGTCGCAGAGCAATCAAAAGTATACGTACAGCAATGTTCATATTTGCTTACATGACCCTTTGGCAAGTTTACCTGCAATAGCAGCAGCCGGCACGAGACACGTGGTGGGAGTGGGAGCGAGAGAGAGAGACACGCCGAGAGAAAGACGGAAAAGTCGCAGAACTGGTCCGTGGCCTGCGAGCGAATAAAACAATGCTCAAACCTGAGCATGATTTTCCTGAGAAACTGGACAGGACGGGAAAAACTAAACAAAAAAAATCACAACATTCATGCTTATTTTAATGAATTTATTATCTGAGTAATCAAAAGTATACGTACAGCAATGTTCATATTTGCTTACATGACCCTTGGCAAGTTTACCTTTATTAGCAGCAGCCGGCACGAGACACATGGTGGGAGTGGGAGCGAGAGAGAGACACGCCGAGAGAAAGACTGAAAAGTCGCAGAACTGGGCCGTGGCCTGCGAGCGAATAAAACAATGCTCAAACCTGACTACCGGGCTCATGATTTGCCTGAGAAACTGGACAGGACGGGAAAAACAAAACAAAAAAAATCATAACATTCATACTTATTTTAATGAATTTATTATCCGAGCAATCAAAAGTATACGTACAGCAATGTTCATATTTGCTTACATGACCCTTGGCAAGTTTACCTGCAATAGCAGCAGCCGGCACGAGACACGTGGAGGGAGTGGGAGCGAGAGAGAGACACGCCGAGAGAAAGACGGAAAAGTCGCAGAACCGGGCTGTGGCCTGCGAGCGAATAAAACAATGCTCAAACCTGACTACCGGGCTCATGATTTGCCTGAGAAACTGGACAGGACGGGAAAAACAAAACAAAAAAAATCATAACATTCATGCTTATTTTAATGAATTTATTATCCGAGCAATCAAAAGTATACGTACAGCAATGTTCATATTTGCTTACATGACCCTTGGCAAGTTTACCTTTATTAGCAGCAGCCGGCACGAGACACGTGGTGGGAGTGGGAGCGAGAGAGAGACACGCCGAGAGAAAGACGGAAAAGTCGCAGAACTGAAACCTGACTACCGGGCTCATGATTTGCCTGAGAAACTGGACAGGACGGGAAAAACAAAACAAAAAAAATCATAACATTCATGCTTATTTTAATGAATTTATTATCCGAGCAATCAAAAGTATACGTACAGCAATGTTCATATTTGCTTACATGACCCTTGGCAAGTTTACCTTTATTAGCAGCAGCCGGCACGAGACACGTGGTGGGAGTGGGAGCGAGAGAGAGACACGCCGAGAGAAAGACGGAAAAGTCGCAGAACTGAAACCTGACTACCGGGCTCATGATTTGCCTGAGAAACTGGACAGGACGGGAAAAACCAAACAAAAAAAATCATAACATTCATGCTTATTTTAATGAATTTATTATCCGAGCAATCAAAAGTATACGTACAGCAATGTTCATATTTGCTTACATGACCCCTTGGCAAGTTTACCTTTATTAGCAGCAGCCTGCACGAGACACGTGGTGGGAGTGGGAGCGAGAGAGAGACACGCCGAGAGAAGACGGAAAAGTCGCAGAACTGGGCCGTGGCCTGCGAGCGAATAAAACAATGCTCAAACCTGACATGATTTGCCTGAGAAACTGGACAGGACGGAAAAAACAAAACAAAAAAAAAATCATAAGATTCATGCTTATTTTAATGAATTTATTATATGAGTAATCAAAAGTATATGTACAGCAATGTTCATATTTGCTTACATGACCCTTTGGCAAGTTTACCTGCAATAGCAGCAGCCGGCACGAGACACGTGGTGGGAGTGGGAGCGAGAGAGAGACACGCCGAGAGAAAGACGGAAAAGTCGCAGAACTGGGCTGTGGCCTGCGAGCGAATAAAACAATGCTCAAACCTGACATGATTTGCCTGAGAAACTGGACAGGACGGGAAAAACAAAACAAAAAAAATCATAACATTCATGCTTATTTTAATGAATTTATTATCCGAGCAATCAAAAGTATACGTACAGCAATGTTCATATTTGCTTACATGACCCTTGGCAAGTTTACCTTTATTAGCAGCAGCCGGCACGAGACACGTGGTGGGAGTGGGAGCGAGAGAGAGACACGCCGAGAGAAAGACTGAAAAGTCGCAGAACTGGGCCGTGGCCTGCGAGCGAATAAAACAATGCTCAAACCTGACTACCGGGCTCATGATTTGCCTGAGAAACTGGACAGGACGGGAAAAACAAAACAAAAAAAATCATAACATTCATGCTTATTTTAATGAATTTATTCTCCGAGTAATCAAAATTATACGTACAGCAATGTTCATATTTGCTTACATGACCCTTTGGCAAGTTTACCTGCAATAGCAGCAGCCGGCACGAGACACGTGGTGGGAGTGGGAGCGAGAGAGAGACACGTCGAGAGAAAGACTGAAAAGTCGCAGAACTGGGCTTCGGCCTGCGAGCGAATAAAACAATTCTCAAACCTGACATGATTTGCCTGAGAAACTGGACAGGACGGAAAAAACAAAACAAAAAAAAAATCACAACATTCATGCTTATTTTAATGAATTTATTATCCGAGCAATCAAAAGTATACGTACAGCAATGTTCATATTTGCTTACATGACCCTTTGGCAAGTTTACCTGCAATAGCAGCAGCCGGCACGAGACACGTGGTGGGAGCGAGAGAGAGACACGCCGAGAGAAAGACTGAAAAGTCGCAGAACTGGGCTGTGGCCTGCGAGCGAATAAAACAATGCTCAAACCTGACTACCGGGCTCATGATTTGCCTGAGAAACTGGACAGGCCGGAAAAAACCAAACAAAAAAAAATCATAACATTCATGAAGTTTGCTTATTTTAATGAATTTAATATCCGAGCAATCAAAAGTATACGTACAGCAATGTTCATATTTTCTTACATGATCCTTTGGCAAGTTTACCTGCAATAGCAGCAGCCGGCACGAGACACGTGGTGGGAGTGGGAGCGAGAGAGAGACACGCCGAGAGAAAGACGGAAAAGTCGCAGAACTGGGCTTCGGCCTGCGAGCGAATAAAACAATGCTCAAACCTGACACGATTTGCCTGAGAAACTGGACAGGACGGGAAAAACAAAACAAAAAAAATCATAACATTCATGCTTATTTTAATGAATTTATTATCCGAGCAATCAAAAGTATACGTACAGCAATGTTCATATTTGCTTACATGTCCCTTTGGCAAGTTAACCTGCAATAGCAGCAGCCGGCACGAGACACGTGGTGGGAGTGGGAGCGAGAGAGAGACACGCCGAGAGAAAGACGGAAAAGTCACAGAACAGGGCTGTGGCCTGCGAGCGAATAAAACAATGCTCAAACCTGACATGATTTGCCTGAGAAACTGGACAGGACGGGAAAAACTAAACAAAACAAAAAAAAATCATAACATTCATGCTTATTTTAATGAATTTATTATCCGAGCAATCAAAAGTATACGTACAGCAATGTTCATATTTGCTTACATGACCCTTTGGCAAGTTTACCTGCAATAGCAGCAGCCGGCACGAGACACGTGGTGGGAGTGGGAGCGAGAGAGAGACACGCCGAGAGAAAGACGGAAAAGTCGCAGAACTGGGCTGTGGGCTGTGAGCGAATAAAACAATGCTCAAACCTGACTACCGGGCTCATGATTTGCCTGAGAAACTGGACAGGACGGAAAAAACAAAACAAAAAAAATCACAACATTCATGCTTATTTTAATGAATTTATTATCTGAGCAATCAAAAGTATACGTACAGCAATGTTCATATTTGCTTACATGTCCCTTTGGCAAGTTTACCTTTATTAGCAGCAGCCGGCACGAGACACGTGGTGGGAGTGGGAGCGAGAGAGAGACACGCCGAGAGAAAGACGGAAAAGTCGCAGAACCGGGCTGTGGCCTGCGAGCGAATAAAACAATGCTCAAACCTGACACGATTTGCCTGAGAAACTGGACAGGACGGAAAAAACCAAAAAAAAAAAAAATCATAACATTCATGCTTATTTTAATGAATTTATTATCCGAGCAATCAAAAGTATAGGTACAGCAATGTTCATATTTGCTTACATGACCCCTTGGCAAGTTTACCTTTATTAGCAGCAGCCGGCACGAGACACATGGTGGGAGTGGGAGCGAGAGAGAGACACGCCGAGAGAAAGACTGAAAAGTCGCAGAACTGGGCTGTAGCCTGTGAGCGAATAAAACAATGCTCAAACCTGAGCATGATTTGCCTGAGAAACTGGACAGGACGGGAAAAACTAAACCAAAAAAATCATAACATTCATGCTTATTTTAATGAATTTATTATCCGAGCAATCAAAAGTATACGTACAGCAATGTTCATATTTGCTTACATGACCCTTGGCAAGTTTACCTTTATTGGCAGCAGCCGGCACGAGACACGTGGTGGGAGTTGGAGCGAGAGAGAGACACGCCGAGAGAAAGACTGAAAAGTCGCAGAACTGGGCCGTGGCCTGCGAGCGAATAAAACAATGCTCAAACCTGACATGATTTGCCTGAGAAACTGGACAGGACGGAAAAAACAAAACAAAACAAAAATCATAACATTCATGCTTATTTTAATGAATTTATTATCCGAGCAATCAAAAGTATACGTACAGCAATGTTCATATTTGCTTACATGACCCTTGGCAAGTTTACCTGCAATAGCAGCAGCCGGCACGAGACACGTGGTGGGAGTGGGAGCGAGAGAGAGACACGCCGAGAGAAAGACTGAAAAGTCGCAGAACCGGGCCGTGGCCTGCGAGCGAATAAAACAATGCTCAAACCTGACTACCGGGCTCATGATTTGCCTGAGAAACTGGACAGGACGGTAAAAACCAAACAAAAAAAAATCATAACATTCATGAAGTTTGCTTATTTTAATGAATTTATTATCCGAGCAATCAAAAGTATACGTACAGCAATGTTCATATTTGCTTACATGACCCTTGGCAAGTTTACCTTTATTAGCAGCAGCCGGCACGAGACACGTGGTGGGAGTGGGAGCGAGAGAGAGACACGCCGAGAGAAAAACGGAAAAGTCGCAGAACTGGGCTGTGGCCTGTGATCGGATAAAACAATGCTCAAACCTGACTACCGGGCTCATGATTTGCCTGAGAAACTGGACAGGACGGGAAAAACAAAACAAAAAAAATCATAACATTCATGCTTATTTTAATGAATTTATTATCTGAGTAATCAAAAGTATACGTACAGCAATGTTCATATTTGCTTACATGACCCTTTGGCAAGTTTACCTTTATCAGCAGCAGCCGGCACGAGACACGTGGTGGGAGTGGGAGCGAGAGAGAGACACGCCGAGAGAAAGACTGAAAAGTCGCAGAGCAATCAAAAGTATACGTACAGCAATGTTCATATTTGCTTACATGACCCTTTGGCAAGTTTACCTTTATTAGCAGCAGCCGGCACGAGACACGTGGTGGGAGTGGGAGCGAGAGAGAGACACGTCGAGAGAAAGGAAAAGTCGCAGAGCAATCAAAAGTATACGTACAGCAATGTTCATATTTGCTTACATGACCCTTTGGCAAGTTTACCTGCAATAGCAGCAGCCGGCACGAGACACGTGGTGGGAGTGGGAGCGAGAGAGAGACACGTCGAGAGAAAGGAAAAGTCGCAGAGCAATCAAAAGTATACGTACAGCAATGTTCATATTTGCTTACATGACCCTTTGGCAAGTTTACCTTTATTAGCAGCAGCCGGCACGAGACACGTGGTGGGAGTGGGAGCGAGAGAGAGACACGCCGAGAGAAGGACTGAAAAGTCGCAGAGCAATCAAAAGTATACGTACAGCAATGTTCATATTTGCTTACATGTCCCTTTGGCAAGTTTACCTTTATTAGCAGCAGCCGGCACGAGACACGTGGTGGGAGTGGGAGCGAGAGAGAGACACGTCGAGAGAAAGGAAAAGTCGCAGAGCAATCAAAAGTATACGTACAGCAATGTTCATATTTGCTTACATGACCCTTTGGCAAGTTTACCTGCAAAAAGGTACTTTTGGTAGCCATCCACAAGCTTCTGTTTACATTTTTCACCACAAAATTCAGCTAAATGTCTCGTTTGCACGTTTTTTTTCAACCCATTGGTGTGCTTTCTTTGCAGCCTGAATCCCGATCCTTTGGAGCGCCACACCTTTTGGACGCTGGGCGTGGGTGGGGTCTTCCTGATGCTGGCCCTGTACGGGGTCAACCAGGCCCAAGTCCAGCGGTACCTCAGTTCCCGCACGGAGAAAGAGGCTGTCATGTGAGTGCCATGTTGCCTCTTTTTTTTTTTTAATCTTTATTGCATTCAACTTACGGTCTTCCCGCAGGTCCTGCTATGTGGTTTTCCCGTGCCAGCAGATAGTCCTATGTTTAGGGTGTCTGATGGGTCTGGTCATGTTTGCCCGCTATGGAGAAGACAGTCCTTTAGATAAAGGCTACGTCAAAACCAATGATCAGGTGACCTCTTATTTATTTATTTATTGATCAAAAAAAAAAAGAAGTCTTTGCAGCAGAGTAAAAGATACATCATCATGTGTGTGTTTGGGCACAGATGGTGTTGTACTTTGTGATGGATGTGTTCCAGGATCTTCCCGGGCTTCCTGGCCTGTTTGTGGCCTGTCTCTTCAGTGGAGCCCTAAGGTAAACCACTCAGGATCCTTTTTTTGGGCTGAGAGAGCCATTAAAGCCAAATATTTGAAAATGTACTTCCGTGCGAGCCATATAATATAATGCATTTTTTTATTTTATTTATGTTATTCTGAAGCTAACCAATAATAAATCAAATATCAATCAATCAATCAATCAATCAATGTTTATTTATATAGCCCCAAATCACAAATGTCTCAAAGGACTGCACAAATCATTACGACTACGACATCCTGGCAAGAACCACACAAAAGGGCAAGGAAAACTCACACCCGGTGGGACGCCAGTGACAATGCTGACTATGAGAAACCTTGGAGAGGACCTCAGATGTGGGCAACCCCCCCCCCCCTCTAGGGGACCGAAAGCAATGGATGTCGAGCGGGTCTAACATGATACTGTGAAAGTTCAATCCGTAGTGGCTCCAACACAGCCGCGAGAGTTCAGTTCAAAGCGGATCCAAGACGGCAGCGAGAGTCCCCGTCCGCAGGAAACCATCTCAAGCGGAGGCGGATCAGCAGCGTAGAGATGTCCCCAACCGATACACAGGCGAGCGGTCCATCCTGGGTCTCGACTCTGGACAGCCAGTCCTTTGAGACATTTGTGATTTGGGGCTATATAAATAAACATTGATTGATTGATTGACTGAAGCTAACCAATAATAAATCAAATATCAATCAATCAATGTTTATTTATATAGCCCCAAATCACAAATGTCTCAAAGGACTGCACAAATCATTACGACTACGACATCCTGGCAAGAACCACACAAAAGGGCAAGGAAAACTCACACCCGGTGGGACGCCAGTGACAATGCTGACTATGAGAAACCTTGGAGAGGACCTCAGATGTGGGCAACCCCCCCCCCCCCTCTAGGGGACCGAAAGCAATGGATGTCGAGCGGGTCTAACATGATACTGTGAAAGTTCAATCCGTAGTGGCTCCGACACAGCCGCGAGAGTTCAGTTCAAAGCGGATCCAAGACGGCAGCGAGAGTCCCCGTCCGCAGGAAACCATCTCAAGCGGAGGCGGATCAGCAGCGTAGAGATGTCCCCAACCGATACACAGGCGAGCGGTCCATCCTGGGTCTCGACTCTGGACAGCCAGTCCTTTGAGACATTTGTGATTTGGGGCTATATAAATAAACATTGATTGATTGATTGACTGAAGCTAACCAATAATAAATCAAATATCAATCAATCAATGTTTATTTATATAGCCCCAAATCACAAATGTCTCAAAGGACTGCACAAACCATTACGACTACGACATCCTCGGAAGAACCCACAAAAGGGCAAGGAAAACTCACACCCGGTGGGACGCCAGTGACAATGCTGACTATGAGAAACCTTGGAGAGGACCTCAGATGTGGGCAACCCCCCCCCTCTAGGGGACCGAAAGCAATGGATGTCGAGCGGGTCTAACATGATACTGGGAAAGTTCAATCCGTAGTGGCTCCGACACAGCCGCGAGAGTTCAGTTCAAAGCGAATCCAAGACGGCAGCGAGAGTCCCCGTCCGCAGGAAACCATCTCAAGCGGAGGCGGATCAGCAGCGTAGAGATGTCCCCAACCGATACACAGGCGAGCGGTCCATCCTGGGTCTCGACTCTGGACAGCCAGTCCTTTGAGACATTTGTGATTTGGGGCTATATAAATAAACATTGATTGATTGATTGACTGAAGCTAACCAATAATAAATCAAATATCAATCAATCAATCAATCAATGTTTATTTATATAGCCCCAAATCACAAATGTCTCAAAGGACTGCACAAACCATTACGACTACGACATCCTCGGAAGAACCCACAAAAGGGCAAGGAAAACTCACATCCAGTGGGACGCCAGTGACAATGCTGACTATGAGAAACCTTGGAGAGGACCTCAGATGTGGGCAACCCCCTCCCCTCTAGGGGACCGAAAGCAATGGATGTCGAGCGGGTCTAACATGATACTGGGAAAGTTCAATCCGTAGTGGCTCCGACACAGCCGCGAGAGTTCAGTTCAAAGCGGATCCAAGACGGCAGCGAGAGTCCCCGTCCGCAGGAAACCATCTCAAGCGGAGGCGGATCAGCAGCGTAGAGATGTCCCCAACCGATACACAGGCGAGCGGTCCATCCTGGGTCTCGACTCTGGACAGCCAGTCCTTTGAGACATTTGTGATTTGGGGCTATATAAATAAACATTGATTGATTGATTGACTGAAGCTAACCAATAATAAATCAAATATCAATCAATCAATCCATCAATGTTTATTTATATAGCCCCAAATCACAAATGTCTCAAAGGACTGCACAAATCATTACGACTACGACATCCTGGCAAGAACCACACAAAAGGGCAAGGAAAACTCACACCCAGTGGGACGCCAGTGACAATGCTGACTATGAGAAACCTTGGAGAGGACCTCAGATGTGGGCAACCCCCCCCCCTCTAGGGGACCGAAAGCAATGGATGTCGAGCGGGTCTAACATGATACTGTGAAAGTTCAATCCGTAGTGGCTCCGACACAGCCGCGAGAGTTCAGTTCAAAGCGAATCCAAGACGGCAGCGAGAGTCCCCGTCCGCAGGAAACCATCTCAAGCGGAGGCAGATCAGCAGCGTAGAGATGTCCCCAACCGATACACAGGCGAGCGGTCCATCCTGGGTCTCGACTCTGGACAGCCGGTACTTCATCCATGGTCATCGGACCGGACCCCCTCCACAAGGGAGGGGGGGGGACATAGGAGAAAGAAAAGAAGCGGCAGATCAACTGGTCTAAAAAGGAGGTCTATTTAAAGGCTAGAGTATACAGATGAGTTTTAATGCTTCTACTGAGGTAGATACTTCTTATCATGAATGCGACTTCTTGAACAGGTGCGGTATATTTTGATTACCAGTGTAATTATGGACGTAGTTAAGTATTGTTATTGCCCAAGTACAACACAACTTTGTTGATTGACTGATTGATTTGATTAGACAAACAAACAGTGTTTAAGGGTCACAGAACAGCTATGGGGAGAAAAAAAAACAAACTCCAGAGCAAAGCATATATACGTATCACAACATACATCTCCAGACTTGCAACAGAGGGGAGGGAGTGGGGGGGCTATGGTGGCGGGCTGCAGCTCTTCAGGTTGATTTACAGACGCAATTGGTTCTTTGTAAACCGAAACGTTCATAAATTGAAGCACACTTCTCCATAAACAATGTCATTATTAATAATGGGTTCCACCCTCGACAAAAGTCCAATTTTTTGTAAAAGTTGGTACACTTTGAACACAAATCATTGTGACTTTGGTTGATTTCCCAACTCAATTGGTTCTTGAACAAGGTTTGTAAACCGAAATGTTCATAAATTGGAGCACATTTCTCCATAAACAATGTAATTATTAATGACGGTTTCCACCCTCGACAAAAGTCAAATTTTTTGTAAAAGTTGGTACACTTTGAACACAATATAAATCATTGTGACTTTGGTTGATTTACCAACTCAATTGGTTCTTGAACAAGGTTTGTAAACCGAAACGTTCTTAAATTGAAGCACACTTCTCCATAAACAATGTAATTATTAATAATGGGTTCCACCCTCGACAAAAGTCAAATTTTTTGTAAAAGTTGGTACACTTTGAACACAATATAAATAAATCATTGTGACTTTGGTTGATTTACCAACTCAATTGGTTCTTGAACAAGGTTTGTAAACCGAAACATTCATAAATTGAAGCACACTTCTCCATAAACAATGTAATTATTAATAATGGGTTCCACCCTCGACTAAAGTCCAATTTTTCGTAAAAGTTGGTACACTTTGAACACAATATAAATCATTGTGACTTTGGTTGATTTACCAACCCAATTGGTTCTTGAACAAGGTTTGTAAACCGAAACGTTCATAAATTGAAGCACATTTCTCCATAAACAATGTAATTATTAATAATGGGTTCCACCCTCGACAAAAGTCAATTTTTTTTTATAAAAGTTAGTACACTTTGAACACAATATAAATCATTGTTACTTTGGTTGATTTACCAACTCAATTGGTTCGTTAACAAGATTTGTAAAGCAAAATGTTCATAAATTGAAGCACATTTCTTCATTAGAAACAATGTAATTATTAATAATGGGTTCCACACTCGACAAAAGTCCAATTTTTTATAAAAGTTGGTAACCTTTGAACACAATATAAATAAATCATTGTGACTTTGGTTGATTTCCAAACTCAATTGGTTCTTGAACAAGGTTTGCAAACCGAAACGTTCATAAATTGAAGCACACTTCTCCATAAACAATGTAATTATTAATAATGGGTTCCACCCTCGACAAAGTCCAATTTTTCGTAAAAGTTGGTACACTTTGAACACAATATAAATCATTGTGACTTTGGTTGATTTACCAACTCAATTGGTTCTTGAACAAGGTTTGTAAACCGAAACATTCATAAATTGAAGCACACTTCTCCATAAACAATGTAATTATTAATAATGGGTTCCACCCTCGAAAAAAGTCAATTTTTTTATAAAAGTTGGTACACTTTGAACACAATATAAATCATTGTGACTTTGGTTGATTTCCAAATTCAATTGGTTCTTGAACAAGGTTTGTAAACCGAAACGTTCTTAAATTGAAGCACACTTCTCCATAAACAATGTAATTATTAATAATGGGTTCCACCATTGACAAAAGTCCAATTTTTTGTAAAAGTTGGTACACTTTGAACACAATACAAATCATTGTGACTTTGGTTGATTTACCAACCCAATTGGTTCTTGAACAAGGTTTGTAAACCGAAACGTTCATAAATTGAAGCACACTTCTCCATAAACAATGTAATTATTAATAATGGGTTCCACCCTCAACAAAAATCCAATTTTTTGTAAAAGTTGGTACACTTTGAACACAATATAAATCATTGTGACTTTGGTTGATTTACCAACTCAATTGGTTCTTGGAACAAGGTTCTTAAACCGAAACGTTCATAAATTGAAGCACATTTCTCCATAAACAATGTAATTATTAATAATGGGTTCCACCCTCGACAAAAGTCCAATTTTTTGTAAAAGTTGGTACACTTTGAACACAATATAAATAAATCATTGTGACTTTGGTTGATTTACCAACTCAATTGGTTCTTGAACAAGGTTTGTAAAGCAAAACGTTCATAAATTGAAGCACATTTCTCCATTAGAAACAATGTAATTATTAATAATGGGTTTCAGCCTCGACAAAAGTAAAATTTTTCGTAAACGTTGGTGCACTTTGAACACAATATAAATCATACACAGTACTGTATATCAAACAAACCTATTTTATTAAGTAACAAAGCCAAAAAAACTACATATTGAACTAACTTTTGTCTGTTTGTCCTGAAGGATCAAAAGTCCGTAATATTATCGCTTACTTGCAGTGATTTCTCCAGATTTTCTGAACTTTTTGATGATTTTACAGTCCGTAGATGGTAAAATCCCTAAATTCCTTGCAATAGCTCGTTGAGAAATGTTGTTCTAAAACTGTCCGACAATTTGCTTACTAATTTGTGACCCTCGCCCCATCCATGTTTGTGAATGACTTAGCATTTCATGGAAGCTGCTTTTATACCCAATCATGGCACCCACCTGTTCCCAATTAGCCTGCACACCTGTGGGATGTTCCAAATAAGTGTTTGATGAGCATTCCTCAACTTTTTTAGTATTTATTTCCACTTTTCCCAACTTCTTTGTCACGTGTTGCTGGCATCAAATTCTAAAGTTAATGATTATTTGCAGCAAAAAAATTTTTTTATCAGTTTTAACATCAAATATGTTGTCTTTGTAGCATATTCAACTGAATATGGGTTGAAAATGATTTGCAAATCATTGTATTCCTGTTTATATTTACATCTAACACAATTTCCCAACTCATAAGGAAACGGAGTTTGTAAGTTGAAGCACATTTCTCCATAATAATGGGTTCCAGCCTCGACGAAATTCCAAATTTTTGTAAAAGTTTGTACACTTTGAACACGATATAAATCAAATCCAGTACTGTATATCAAACAAACCTATTTTATTAAGTAACAAAGCCAAAAAAAACAACACATTGAAGTAACTTTTGTTACTTAGCTTTACACACAGACACACTGTCACTAGTCCTGTGGTGCACTCAGTTTCTAATCAAAAAACTCCTTCACTTTTAATAGCTAGGTCGCTACATTTATGAGGAATATAAAATAATTTTACCTGTGTGTTTGAAATCTCAATTTACAATCTCAATTGAACAAGGTTCTTAAACCGAAACATTCATAAATTAAGGCACATTTCTCCATAAGAAACAATGTCATTATTAATAATGGGTTTCAGCCTTAACAAAAGTACAATTTTTCGTAAAAGTTGACACACTTTGAACACTATATATCATACGCAGTACTGTATATCAAAAAACCTATTTTATTAAGTAACAAAGCCAAAAAAACAACACATTGAAGTAACTTGTGTTACTTATCTTTACACACAAACACACTGTCACTAGTCCTGTGGTGCACTCAGTTTCAAATCACAAAACTACTTTTCTTTTAATAGCGAATTCGCTACATTTAAGAGGAATTACAAAATAACTTTACCTTGTTGGTTTGTTTGAAATCTCAATTTACAAACCCGAAACGTTCAAAAAATTTAAGCACATTTCTCCATAACAATGTCATTATTAATCGTGGGTTATGGTATCAACAAAAAGTCAAATTTTTTGTAAAAGTTGGCACACTTTGAACACAATATAAATCATACACAGTACTGTATATCAAAAAAACTATTTTATTAAGTAACAAAGCCAAAAAAAACACACATTGAAGTAACTTTTGTTACTTATCTTTACACACAGACACACGGTCACTAGTCCTGTGGTGCACTCAGTTTCTAATCAAAACCTTCACTTTTAATAGCATATTTTTTATTCGGACCACAGTTTGTAAAGATTAAAGTTTGCACAACGAGGGTTTGTAAATGGAAGTTCTACTGCATTATTGACTCTGGTTGCAGATATTGTGAAGTGCTATCATTCATGTGTCTCATTTCCTTCCCAGCACCATCTCATCAGCCTTCAACTCCCTGGCAACAGTAACCATGGAGGACCTCATTAAACCGCATTTTCCAAACATGACCGAGTCCAAAGCCACGTTTCTGTCCAAAGGACTTGGTAAATACGAACATCTGTATGATCGGAATTGCTCTCTGAATGATCCAATGAAGTTTAAGTTCACATTTAATACCACTCTTGTTTGACGTTTTAAGACCAGTGGAAAAATGGCACAGTTGGACTTTAAAAAGGTTCCAAAAAAAAAGAAAGATTAGACAAAAATTAAAGCTGCAAGCAGCGTTGGTCGGGTCCGCCTTTGGCTGCTGCCCCCGAGACCCACGGCCGGATAAGCGTTAGAAGACGCCTTGGAGCCACTATTTTGAGAATCTAATGCATTGTGAAAGTAATGCAGTTGTTGTATTGAAGTGAAATTATCAAACTTCCTGTTGATTTTTGCTAAAGTATGTTGATTATTAAAATGTAGGTCTAAGTGAGACCTACATAGTGTTTTTTGTTTCATGTCTCTCTGACATTCCTACCGGAAGTTACAAGCAGTTTTGTCTGTGTTTTCTTCCTAGGAGCAGTTTGTCCGTGTTGTATTCCTAGGGGGGCGGTAGAGCGCATTTTTGAGTTTTGAGGTTAGGTTTTTTCATCAGATCGCAATTTTTGCCAGACCTGATGTGTGTGTCAAGTTTGGTGAGTTTAGAAGCATTTTAAGGGGGTCAAATAACAGCTCAAAGAGGCAAAAATGACATTTTTTAGGAGACTTTGCACAGGGGTTCTTTGACGGCGCATAAAATCAAAACCTGAGAACTTATCAAAACTCTGTTCTATACTTTTAATCAGAAGGGTTCAATCTCTCTCCTGTGCGAGTTTGAAGCCAAAACAACAAACGCACTCAGAGGAGATAATGTTTGAAGAAAGGTGACCGGTTTTTACAAAACTTTTGTTTTGAAGGGGGGATTGCAAACTTCCTGTTGATTTTTGTTGGGGGTTGTCAATCTAGGAAATGTAGGTCTAGGCGAGACCTACATAGAGGTTTTTGTTTCATGTCTCTCTGACATTCTTACCGGAAGTTACAAGCAGTTTTGTCTGTGTTTTCTTCCTAGGAGCAGTTTTTTCAGTGTTTTATTCAAAAATAGCGCTAGAGCGCAATTTTTGAGTTTTGGGTTTTGGTTTTTTCATTAGATCGCAATATTCGCCAGTCCTTATGTGTGCGCCAAGTTTGGTGACTTTTGAAGCATTTTAAAGGGGTCAAATTACAGCGCAAAGAGGCAAAAATGGCATTTTTGGCGAAAATTTTATGTTGAAGGGGTTTTTGCCAACTTCCTGTAGATTTTTGCTGAAAGAAGTGAGTGTATGAAAATTGGGTCTAAGTCAGACCTACATAGGAGTTTTTGTTTCATGTCGCTATGACATTCCTAACAGAAGTTACATGCAGTCTTGTCTGTAATTTTTTCCTAGGGGGCGCTAGAGTGCAATTTTCATTTTGGGGGATTGGTTGCTTAATATGTTGGGAAGGTTTGCTATACCGACGTGTGTGTCAAATTTGGTGAGTTTTGAAGCATGTTAAGGGGGTCAAATTACGGCGCGTAGGTGCGGAATAATAATAAAACACAGCAGTTTCAATAGGGTCCTTGGCCCATGGCAAAGGACTCCCGTGGAGTCCTTTGCCATGGGCCAAGGACCCTAAAAAAATAAAAACACATTTTTAACTTGGGACTTCCCGCGGGCCAGATTTCGAACGCTGGCGGGCCGGATTTGGCCCGCAGGCCGTAGTTTGGGGACCCCTGTTTTAGTTGAAAGTTGTTATTTTTGAGAATAGATGTTAGTCACTATAGGGCAGGTCTAAAGTATTCAGTCAGCCACCGATTGTGCAAGTTCTCCCACTTCAAAGGATGAAAGAGGTCTGTAATTTTCATCATAGGTACACTTCAACTGTGAGAGACAGAATGTGGAAAAAAAAATCCAGGAATTCACATTGTAGGAATTTTAAAGAATTTATTTGTAAATTATTGTGGAAAATAAGTATTTGGTCAACCACTCAAAGGAGGTTTTGGCTCCAAATCTCATGATACATGGCCCCATTCATTCTTTCATTAACACGGATCAATCGTCCTGTCCCCTTAGCAGAAAAACAGCCCCAAAGCATGATGTTTCCACCCCCATGCTTCACAGTAGGTATGGTGTTCTTGGGATGCAACTCAGTATTCTTCTTCCTCCAAACACGACAAGTTGAGTTTATACCAAAATGGATACATGGATGATACAGCAGAGGATTGGGAGAATGTCATGTGGTCAGATGAAACCAAAATACAACTTTTTGGTATAAACTCAACTGTTTGGAGGAAGTTGCATCCCAAGAACACCATACCTACTGTGAAGCATGGGGGTGGAAACATCATGCTTTGGGGCTGTTTTTCTGCTAAGGGGACAGGACGATTGATCCGTGTTAAGGAAAGAATGAATGGGGCCATGTGAAAAAAAAAATCCTGGAATTCACATTGTAGGAATTTAAAATAATTTATTTGTAAATTATGGTGGAAAATAAGTATTTGGTCAACCATTCAAAGGAGGTTTTGGCTCCAAATCTCACGATACATGGCCCCATTCATTCTTTCCTTAACACGGATCAGTCGTCCTGTCCCCTTAGCAGAAAAACCGCCCCAAAGCATGATGTTTCCACCCCCATGCTTCACAGTAGGTATGGTGTTCTTGGGATGCAACTCAGTATTCTTCTTCCTCCAAACACCACCAGTTGAGTTGATACCAAAATGGATACATGGATGATACAGCAGGGGATTGGGAGAATGTCATGTGGTCAGATGAAAGCAAAATACAACTTTTTGGTATAAACTCAACTGTTTGGAGGAAGAAGAATACTGAGTTGCATCCCAAGAACACCATACCTACTGTGAAGCATGGGGGTGGAAACATCATGCTTTGGGGCGTTTTTTCTGCTAAGGGGACAGGACGATTGATCCGTGTTAAGGAAAGAATGAATGTATCGTGAGATTTTGAGCCAAAACCTCCTTCCATCAGTGAGAACTTCGAAGATGAAACGTGGCTGGGGTCTTCCAGCATGACAATGATCCCAAAGTCCTGGAGTGGCCTAGCCAGTCTCCAAACCTCAACCCCATAGAACAGGGGTGCCCATTACGTCGATCGCGATCGACTGGTCGATCTCGGAGGGTGTGTCAGTCGATCTCAAGCCAGGCATTAAAAAATAGACATAAAAATGAGCAATCATACCAAGACTTCACTTTCGTCAGTTGTTTGACATTCTCGGCACCCGAGGATCTTGTGAGATGACGCTGGCTGCTGCGAGCTCATATTTAAGAAAAAAAATCACTAACAGGGCGGACGCAGAGAAACACATTTTATTTCTAGAGACTCCGTACCTGCTGTCAAAACTCTAAAGACCGACTGCACAGTTCCTGTCTTCACCATAAAAGACCTGTTTCATCCTGCCGGTGCTAACAAAATAAGAGTCTCAGAAAGCTAGCAAGCTACGGAGTTTGATGCCAATGTATTTCTCCCCCCGCCCTCAGCGACCGCTTTCTCACTTGCTTGCCCACCCGCACAGTCACTGACGTCACTCACCTGCTGCCAGACATTAAAGGGCCACACACATATGCTACTCTCATAACAAAGTGTTTAAAACCAGTATGCAAGTTGGACAAATGAGATGCCAAATCCAACCACTTTCATGTGGTATTGGACAGAAAGGAGGACTTTTTTTTTTTCCTCCATTTGAAAATGCGGACGTTATCAGCACCACTGTCTGATTCCAATCAATGCAAGTCATCAGAATCAGGTAATACACCAACTTATATTCTTGTCTTCATGAAAGAAAGGAATCTATGTGTGTTAAACATGCTTGTATTATCATTAAACACCATTAACTTGTTAACAAAAATGTCTCTTTCATAAATATCCATCCATCCATTTTCTACCGCTTATTCCCTTTCGGGGTCGCGGGGGGCGCTGGCGCCTATCTCAGCTACAATCGGGCATAAATATAAATGAGGTAGATCTCCTCGACTTGGTCAATTGAAAAGTAGCTCGCCTGCAGAAAAAGTGTGAGCACCTCTGCCATAGAAAATCTGTGGAGGGAGTTGAAAGTCCATGTTTCTCGGCGACAGCTCCAAAACATCACTGCTCTCGAGAAGATCTGCATAGAGGAATGGGCCAAAATACCAGCTACTGTGTGTGCAAACCTGGGAAAGACCTATAGTAGTCATTTGACCTTTGTTATTGCCAACAAAGGTTTTATATGATTTTTTGTTATTGACCGAATACTTGTTTTCCACCATAATTCACAAATAAATTATTTAAAATTCCGACAATGTGAATTCCTGGATTTTTTTTCTCACATTCTGTCTCTCACAGTTGAAGTGTACCTATGATGAAAATTACAGATCTCTGTCATCCTTTGAAGTGGGAGAACTTGCACAATCCGTGGCTGACTAGGTACTTTTTAACCCCACTGTGATTTTAGTAACGAGTAGTTTATCATGCAAAAACACAGATTCCAACCATTGAAATAATTTGTATCGTTCAAGTTAGAATAGATGAGTGCACATCATACATTTTCCATCTTAAACATCTAGAAAAATGATTTGGGAATGTCCGGCAGGGCCAGATTGAAAAGCCTAACGAGCCTTAATTAGCCCTGGTCTGCTGTATAGGTTTAATGATTTTGATTGCATGTTTTTGTTCCATTTTTGCCTGATGTGTTTTAATGTATGCTTCATGCCCCCCACAGCTCTGGCCTATGGTCTCGTATGTCTGGCCATGGCCTACCTTGCCTCCCTGATGGGCTCCGTGTTGCAGGTAACATTATTCACACTTCTCTCCAATGCAAGCAGGAGTGGACATTGCTAATAAAAGTACTTTAAGGCCATTACAAATATAAATTTTTTCTTTGGTCCTTAGGTTTTTGTCAATAAAATCCGAGCTTTTAGAGAATTTATTTTAGAGTCGGGGCAAAAAAAACATGCTTTTTGGCTGGAGATGTACGTCATCACATGTATCTTGTATAACTACGAGCTACGGTTATTCTGATACCAATATTTTAGTACCAATACCAAAATGTATATCGTTACTTTTCGAAATGCGAAAAATGTCAATATTGGCTTAATTTTCATAGAAAATATCACTACTTTAAACACTCACAGTCAACGGACAATTTTACAAGGTTAAAATGGAAACTAAGTGAAGTGAATGATATTTATATAGCGCTTTTTCTCTAGTGACTCAAAGCGCTTTACATAGTGAAACCCAATATCTAAGTTACGTTCAAACCAGTGTGGGTGGCACTGGGAGTAGGTGGGTAAAGTGTCTTGCCCAAGGACACAACGGCAGTGACTAGGATGGCGGAAACGGGGATCGAACCTGCAACCCTCAAGTTGCTGGCACGGCCACCCTACCAAACCGCCCCAAGTTCAAGTGGAAATGGCAATCATTTCCCCATTTCATGACCGACATGGTCTCACAAGATGTAGTTTCTCTTTAAATATCCCTCTTGAAAATGGCCTTGCAAATATATATCTGCCACCTAATCAACGTTTACCGCCCCACAAATTAAAAGAAATTGAAATGGTATCGACCCTGAAGGGAATGTCTCCACTGTGGTCCTCCACTACAGTCTGCACCGGACCGAACAGCAGGACAGGTGTAACAACTACATAGTAGGAATAAAGCGGTATAGCTCGGTTGGTAGAGCGCCTGTGCCAGCAACTTCAGTTTTGCAGGTTCAATCCCCGCTTTCGCCATCGTAGTCACTGCCGTTGTGTCCTTGGGCAAGACACTTTACCCACCTTCCCAGTGCCACCCACACGGCTTTAAAGAAAAAAATGTAACTTAGATATTGGCTTTGAGTCACTAAAGAAAAGCGCTATAGATATAATTCACTTCACTTCACTACATTATTAGTTTTTATAACTCCTTGTGGAGATCGGAATTTTCCATCCATCATCTTCCGCTTATCCGAGGTCGGGTCGCGGGGGCAGCAGCCTAAGCAGGGAAGCCCAGACTTCCCTCTCCCCAGCCACTTCGTCTAGCTCTTCCCGGGGGATCCCGAGGCGTTCCCAGGCCAGCCGGGAGACATAGTCTTCCCAACGTGTCCTGGGTCTTCCCCGTGGCCTCCTACCAGCTGGACGTGCCCTAAAAACCTTCCTAGTGAGGCGTTGGGGTGGCATCCTGACCAGATGCCCGAACCACCTCATCTGGCTCCTCTCCATGTGGAGGAGCAGCGGCTTTACTTTGAGTTCCTCCCGGATGGCAGAGCTTCTCACCCTATCTCTAAGGGAGAAAACTCATTTCGGCCGCTAGTACCCGTGATCTTATCCTTTCGGTCATGACCCAAAGCTCATTATCATAAAGCCTGCAACATTTCCGCACACCATCTTTTTTTGGCCTTAAATCCTGCGCTTTTGGCTTCGCCCGCAATATAAAGCTACGAGAGGGCATTCGTTTCCAAATTAAGTATCTTTAATCCGTATGAGAAGTTCAGGATTATATCCCCCATCACAGTATACATTCTGCACCGTACAGGACACATGACTATACACTTAACCCTCATCGTGAAAACGATCCACTCATTTCTTAGCACATTATGCACTCGCCCTCACCATAAACAATCGACTTCGCTATTTAACAAATCAATATTTATTGAGCCATTTAGCACACTATGCACTTACCCTCATCATGAAAACGGTTGACTTAGTTATTTAACAAGGGAATACAAATCATTGACCCATTTAGCGCATTATGCACTCACCCTCATCTCCCAAAAAGGATCGATTCAGCTACAGTATTTAACAAGGAAATAACAATCGTTGAGCCATTTAGCACGCTATGCACTCACCCTCATGAAAAGTCACACCATCTCATGAAAAGTCACACCATCTTTTTTGGCCTTAAATCCTGCGCTTTTGGCTTCGCCCTGCAATATAAACCTACGAGAGGGCATTCGTTTCCAAATTAAGTATCTTTAATCCACATGAGAAGTTCAGGATTATATCCTCCATCACAGTATACATTCTGCACCGTACAGGACACATGACTATACACTTAACCCTCATCATGAAAACAATCGACTCATTTCTTAGCACATTATGCACTCGCCCTCACCATAAAAAATCGACTTCGCTATTTAACAAACCAATATTTATTGAGCCATTTAGCACACTATGCACTTACCCTCATCATGAAAACGATTGACTTAAGTTACTTAACAAGGGAATACAAATCATTGACCCATTTAGCGCATTATGCACTCACCCTCCTCTCACAAAAAGGATCGATTCAGTTACAGTATTTAACAAGGAAATAACAATCATTGAGCCATTTAGCACGCTATGCACTCGCCCTCGTGAAAAGTCACACCATCTCATGAAAAGTCACACCATCTTTTTTGGCCTTAAATCCTGGGCTTTTGGGCTTCGCCCCGCAATATAAACCTACTAGAGGGCATTCGTTTCCAAATTAGGTATCTTTAATCCGTATGAGAAGTTCAGGATTATATCCCCCATCACAGTATACATTCTGCACCGTACAGGACACATGACTATACACTTAACCCTCATCGTGAAAACGATCCACTCATTTCTTAGCACATTATGCACTCGCCCTCACCATAAACCATCGACTTCGCTATTTAACAAATCAATATTTATTGAACCATTTAGCACACTATGCACTTACCCTCATCATGAAAACGATTGACTTAAGTTATTTAACAAGGGAATACAAATCATTGAGCCATTTAGCGCATTATGCACTCACCCTCATCTCCCAAAAAGGATCGATTCAGCTACAGTATTTAACAAGGAAATAACAATCGTTGAGCCATTTAGCACGCTATGCACTCACCCTCATGAAAAGTCACACCATCTCATGAAAAGTCACACCATCTTGTTCGGCCTTAAATCCTGCGCTTTTGGGCTTTGCCCTGCAATATAAACCTACTAGAGGGCATTCGTTTCCAAATTAGGTATCTTTAATCCATATGAGAAGTTCAGGATTATATCCCCCATCACAGTATACATTCTGCACCGTACAGGACACATGACTATACACTTAACCCTCATCATGAAAACGATCGACTCATTTCTTAGCACATTATGCACTCACCCTCATCTCACAAAAAGGATTGATTTAGCTACAGTATTTAACAAGGAAATAACAATCGTTGAGCCATTTAGCACGCTATGCACTCACCCTCATGAAAAGTCACACCATCTCATGAAAAGTCACACCATCTTGTTCGGCCTTAAATCCTGCGCTTTTGGGCTTTGCCCTGCAATATAAACCTACTAGAGGGCATTCGTTTCCAAATTAGGTATCTTTAATCCATATGAGAAGTTCAGGATTATATCCCCCATCACAGTATACATTCTGCACCGTACAGGACACATGACTATACACTTAACCCTCATCATGAAAACGATCGACTCATTTCTTAGCACATTATGCACTCATCCTCATCTCACAAAAAGGATCGATTTAGCTACAGTATTTAACAAGGAAATAACAATCGTTGAGCCATTTAGCACGCTATGCACTCACCCTCATTAAAAAACGATCGATTTAGCTACTTAACAAGGAAATAACAATCTTTGGGGTTCCCATTACATCGATTGCGAGCCAGGCAATAAAAAATAAAGTTAAAAATGATGGCTCATGAGTCTTCACCAAGACGTCACTTGATAGACATTCACGGCACCCGAGGGTCTTGAGAGATGACGCCGGCCGCTGCCGGATCATTATTAAGAAAAAATGACCGACAGGAAGGCCAGAAACACTTTTTTTATTTCAACGGACTCTGTCAAAACTCTAAAGACCAACTGCACAGTTCCTGTCTTCACAATAAAAGCCCTGCTCCATCCACCCTGCCGGCGCTAACAAAATAAGAGTCTCAGAAAGCTAGCAAGTTTACCCCCAATGTATTTCTTGTAAAGTGCATAAAAAGGAGTATGGAAGCCGGACAATGATAATAATAGATTTTATTTTGTACATGGAGAGGAGCCGAATGGTACGGGCATCTGGTCAGGATGCAACACGTCCGACCGGTAGGAGGTCACGGGGAACGCCTCGGGATCCCCCGGGAAGAGCTGGACAATGTGGCTTTGGGCTTCTCTGCTTAGGCTGCTGCCCCCACGACCCGGCCTCAGACGGAAGAAGATGGATGGATGGATGGATGGATTTTATTTGAAAAAAGCACTCATTGTTGTATGAGACACTTGTGACTTACCCTCCTCTCCACTCTCAGGCCGCCTTGAGCATCTTTGGGATGGTGGGCGGCCCCCTGCTGGGTGTCTTCTGTCTGGGGATGTTCTTCCCCTGGGCCAACCCAACGGTAAGTCGGCAAGTCTCCGTCCCACCATGTCAGTCAGCGTGGTCAGTCAATCAATCAATGTTTATTTATATAGCCCCAAATCACAAATGTCTCAAAGGACTGCACAAATCATTACGACTACAACCCACAAAAGGGCAAGGAAAACTCACACCCAGTGGGCAGGGAGAATTCACATCCAGTGGGACGCCAGTGACAATGCTGACTATGAGAAACCTTGGAGAGGACCTCAGATGTGGGCAACCCCCCCCCCCCCCCCCCCCCTAGGGGACCGAAAGCAATGGATGTCGAGCGGGTCTAACATGATACTGTGAAAGTTCAATCCATAGTGGCTCCAACACAGCCGCGAGAGTTCAGTTCAAAGCGGATCCAAGACGGCAGCGAGAGTCCCGTCCACAGGAAACCATCTCAAGCGGAGGCGGATCAGCGGCATAGAGATGTCCCCAACCGATACAGGCGAGCGGTCCATCCTGGGTCTCGACTCTGGACAGCCAGTACTTCATCCATGGTCATCGGACCGGACCCCCTCCACAAGGGAGGGGGGGGGACATAGGAGGAAAAAAGAAAAGAAGCGGCAGATCAACTGGTCTAAAAAGGAGGTCTATTTAAAGGCTAGAGTATAGAAATGAGTTTTAAGGTGAGACTTAAATGCTTCTACTGAGGTAGCATCTCAAACTGTTACCGGGAGGGCATTCCAGAGTACTGGAGCCTGAAATGAAAACGCTCTATAGCCCGCAGACTTTTTTTGGGCTCTAGGAATCACTAATAAGCCGGAGTCCTTTGAAGGCAGATTTCTTGCCGGGACATATGGTACAATACAATCTGCAAGATAGGATGGAGCTAGACCGTGTAGTATTTTATACGTAAGTAGTAAAACCTTAAAGTCACATCTTAAGTGCACAGGAAGCCAGTACAGGCGTAATGTGATCAAACTTTCTTGTTCTTGTCAAAAGTCTAGCAGCCGCATTTTGTACCAACTGTAATCTTTTAATGCTAGACATGTGTCCGCCTTCTCCTCCCCCTCCAGGGGGCGCTGGTGGGACTGGCAGCGGGCCTCACCATGGCTTTCTGGGTCGGCATCGGCAGTTTCCTGACGCGCGCGCCGACCTCGGTCTCGCCGCTCGGCACCGTGGCTCCGCCCTCTTTTGAGAACGTGACCACTGCGGTCTTGACCTCGCTGGTCAACGCTACCACCCCCAGACCCAGGTACTGCATCCCAACACTCTACCTTGTGCCGGAACATCACTAATATGTCAATATCCCCCCTTTTTTTTTTCTCTCTCCTCCTCTCACCTGTCAGGCCCTCAGGCGTAGAAGCACTTTATTCCTTGTCCTACATGTGGTACAGTGCTCACAACTCCACCGTTGTGGTGGTGGTGGGTCTGATTGTCAGCCTGCTCACAGGTAAAATACACATTATTAGAGATGTCCCATAATGGCTTTTTTGCCGATATTGTCCAACTCTTAATTACCGATTCCGATACCAACCGATACCGATATATGCAGTCGTGGAATGAACACATTATTACCGCATTTTCTTCTCACTCAGGGCGCTTACCAAAGGCATACTTGCCAACCTTGAGACCTAAGTTTACTAAAAAAAAAACAACAACACATACTTTTCACTATTTGAGTAACCTTTGTTCTGCCATTTGCGTATTGGAGGCGTGGTTGGGGCAGGGGGCGTGGTTAAGCGGGGTGGCGTATAATTCACCAACTCGAGTATTTCATATATATATATATATATATATATGAATGATATACTTGACTTTAAGTGAATTCTTGCTATACATATTTATTTTATTATATATATAAATAAAAGAAATAGTTGAATTTCAGACAGCACCTGTCAAATACACAGTAATAAAAACACAGTTGTTCTACTAACTGTACTGTGCTTGCTGGTTACTAAAAAAAACAACAACACTTACCTTTCACTATTTGAGTAACTTTTGTTCTGCCATTTGCGTATTGGAGGTGTGGTTGGGGCAGGGGGCGTGGTTAAGTGGGGTGGCGTATAATTCACCAACTCTAGTATTTCATATATATTTCATATATATATGAATGACATACTTGACTTTAAGTGAATTCTTGCTATATATATTTATTTTATTATATATATAAATAAAAGAAATAGTTGAATTTCAGACGGCACCTGTCAAATACACAGTAATAAAAACACAGTTGTTCTACTAACTGTACTGTGCTTGCTGGTTACTAAAAAAACAACAACACTTACCTTTCACTATTTGAGTAACCTTTGTTCTGCCATTTGCGTATTGGAGGCGTGGTTGGGGCAGGGGGCGTGGTTAAGCGGGGTGGCGTATAATTCACCAACTCGAGTGGTTCATATATATTTCATAGATATATATATATATAAATATATATATTAATGATATACTTGACTTTAAGTGAATTCTTGCTATATATATTTATTTTATTATATATATAAATAAAAGAAATAGTTGAATTTCAGACGGCATCTGTCAAATACACAGTAATAAAAACACAGTTGTTCTACTAACTGTACTGTGCTTGCTGGTTACTAAAAAAACAACAACAACACTTACCTTTCACTATTTGAGTAACCTTTGTTCTGCCATTTGCGTATTGGAGGCGTGGTTGGGGCAGGGGGCGTGGTTAAGCGGGGTGGCGTATAATTCACCAACTCGAGTATTTCATATATATATATATACATATATATGAATGATATACTTGACTTTAAGTGAATTCTTGCTATACATATTTATTTTATTATATATATAAATAAAAGAAATAGTTGAATTTCAGACGGCATCTGTCAAATACACAGTAATAAAAACACAGTTGTTCTACTAACTGTACTGTGCTTGCTGGTTACTAAAAAAACAACAACAACACTTACCTTTCACTATTTGAGTAACCTTTGTTCTGCCATTTGCGTATTGGAGGCGTGGTTGGGGCAGGGGGCGTGGTTAAGCGGGGTGGTGTATAATTCACCAACTCAAGTATTTCATACATATATATATATATATATTAATGATATACTTGACTTTAAGTGAATTCTTGCTATATATATTTATTTTATTATATATATAAATAAAATAAATAGTTGAATTTCAGACGGCACCTGTCAAATACACAGTAATAAAAACACAGTTGTTCTACTAACTGTACTGTGCTTGCTGGTTACTAAAAAAACAACAACAACACTTACCTTTCACTATTTGAGTAACCTTTGTTCTGCCATTTGCGTATTGGAGGCGTGGTTGGGGCAGGGGGCGTGGTTAAGCGGGGTGGCGTATAATTCACCAACTCGAGTGGTTCATATATATTTCATAGATGTATATATATATAAATATATATATTAATGATATACTTGACTTTAAGTGAATTCTTGCTATATATATTTATTTTATTATATATATAAATAAAAGAAATAGTTGAATTTCAGACGGCACCTGTCAAATACACAGTAATAAAAACACAGTGGTTCTACTAACTGTACTCTGCTTGCTGGTTACAAAAAAAAAAAAAACAACACATACTTTTCACTATTTGAGTAACTTTTGTTCTGCCATTTGCGTATTGGAGGCGTGGTTGGGGCAGGGGGCGTGGTTAAGTGGGGTGGCGTATAATTCACCAACTCTAGTATTTCATATATATTTCATATATATATGAATGAAATACTTGACTTTAAGTGAATTATTGCTATATATATTTATTTTATTATATATATAAAGAAAAGAAATAGTTGAATTTCAGACGGCATCTGTCAAATACACAGTAATAAAAACACAGTTGTTCTACTAACTGTACTGTGCTTGCTGGTTACTAAAAAAACAACAACAACACTTACCTTTCACTATTTGAGTAACCTTTGTTCTGCCATTTGCGTATTGGAGGCGTGGTTGGGGCAGGGGGCGTGGTTAAGCGGGGTGGCGTATAATTCACCAACTCGAGTATTTCATATATATATATATATATGAATGATATACTTGACTTTAAGTGAATTCTTGCTATATATATTTATTTTATTGTATATATAAATAAAAGAAATAGTTGAATTTCAGACGGCACCTGTCAAATACACAGTAATAAAAACACAGTTGTTCTACTAACTGTACTGTGCTTGCTGGTTACTAAAGAACAACAACAACACTTACCTTTCACTATTTGAGTAACCTTTGTTCTGCCATTTGCGTATTGGAGGCGTGGTTGGGGCAGGGGGCGTGGTTAAGCGGGGTGGCGTATAATTCACCAACTCGAGTATTTCATACATATTTCATATACATATATATAAATATATATATGAATGATATACTTGACTTTAAGTGAATTCTTGCTATATATATTTATTTGATTATATATATAAATAAAAGAAATAGTTGAATTTCAGACGGCACCTGTCAAATACACAGTAATAAAAACACAGTTGTTCTACTAACTGTACTGTGCTTGCTGGTTACTAAAAAAACAACAACAACACTTACCTTTCACTATTTGAGTAACCTTTGTTCTGCCATTTGCGTATTGGAGGCGTGGTTGGGGCAGGGGGCGTGGTTAAGCGGGGTGGCGTATAATTCACCAACTTGAGTATTTCATATATATAAATATATATATGAATGATATACTTGACTTTAAGTGAATTCTTGCTATATATATTTATTTTATTATATATATAAATAAAAGAAAAAGTTGAATTTCAGATGGCACCTGTCAAATACACAGTAATAAAAACACAGTTCTTCTACTAACTGTACTGTGCTTGCTGGTTACTAAAAAAACAACAACAACACTTACCTTTCACTAGTTGAGTAACCTTTGTTCTGCCATTTGCGTATTGGCGAGCGATCTCCGAATCCGGGAACATATATCGCCATCGGGTCTCCATCTTGCGAGGCGGCCCATAATACTGGGTTGTGAACGATGCTGCGCTGCGGACGCTTTGTGCTTCGCTGACCGTTCATGACTGAGTATATCCGTTCGGCCGCCGTGTTCAATGAAGAGGTCTGTTCTACAACATTTACAGGCAACATACCCCTTCCCCTTCGAACTCTCCTGGATAAACTGAAATTCTTGTTTCCAATCGTTCTGGAACTTGCAAGCGTATTTCTTCATTTTGCTCGTTGACGGTGTAATATATCTGTTTGGAGTCAATAACCAGGCGACGTGATGAAGTTACGTCTCTTTACTGTGGGCTTCAGAACAGACTCCCTAATGCATGTTCCTTGACTGCACTTAAATGTAGAATATATTTACATTCTATTCTATGTACAGTAGATGGCAGTATTGTCCTGTTTAAGAGCGTCACAACATTGAGTCAGGTTCTAACGGAGCTGGAGTGGGCGTGGCCTTTGTCAAAGTCACGATTTTGTTTTAAATTCTTGAAATAATAAATTATTACTTTAAAAAGTAGTTTTATACTTGTGAGTGTTGATATTCTCGTTTCAAGCATGTTTTACTCAATATAGGTCATCAAATCTCAGCTACAAGCTGTAATATCTTACTGAGATCATTTAGCAGCAAAACCCTTAAAACAAGTAAAAGACTCTAACATAAAATCTTATGTATGGCCGCGCAAGTCCCGGGATGCCCAAAATTTTCATAACACACCCAGCCGAGTCCCATGTGGCGGGGGGGGATGAAAGTTGGAAAAGTCAGCAAAAGTCCCAAAAATGTTCAAAATACCTACACAGGTTCGAGTCCCACAAGTTCCGCCGCCGGCCGGGATGCCTAGAATGTCCAAAACGCGCCCTGCAAAGTCCCACGGGAAGGTGGGGAGAAAAGTCGGGGAAATGTTCAAAAGTCCCACCCGGGTCCGAGTGTGCACTCAAACTCAAACTCGAACCCGGTTGGGACTCGAACCTGGGTAGGTATTTTGAAAATTTTGGGGGGACTATTGCCGACTTTTCTCATTTTCCCCCCTACTTCCCGTGGGACTTTGCTGGGTGCGCTTTGGACATTTTTTGTATCCCGGGATTTGTGTGGGACTCGTGGGACTGGAACTATTTTGGACACAATTGGGACTTTTGAACATTTTGGCCGACTTTTCCCCCTCTTTTTCCCCGCTTTTCTGTGCACCATTGCTGGGTGTGTTTTGGACACTTGGAAAAAAATAGTTTCAAGCATATTTTACTCAAAATAGGTAATAAAATGTCGGAAACAAGCAGTAGTATCTTACTGAGATCATTTAGCAGCAAAACCCTTAAAACAAGTAAAAGACTCTAACATAAAATCTTATGTATGGCCTCGCAAGTCCCAGGATGCCCAAAATGTCCATAACACACCCAGCCGAGTCCCATGTGGCGGGGGGGGGATGAAAGTTGGAAAAGTCAGCAAAAGTCCCAAAAATGTTCAAAATACCTACACAGGTTCGAGTCCCACAAGTCCCGCCGCCGGCCGGGATGCCTAGAATGTCCAAAACGCGCCCTGCAAAGTCCCACGGGAAGGTGGGGAGAAAAGTCGGGGAAATGTTCAAAAGTCCCACCCGGGTCCGAGTGTGCACTCAAACTCAAACTCGAACCCGGTTGGGACTCGAACCTGGGTAGGTATTTTGAAAATTTTGGGGGGACTTTTGCCGACTTTTCTCATTTTCCCCCCTACTTCCCGTGGGACTTTGCTGGGTGCGCTTTGGACATTTTTTGTATCCCGGGATTTGTGTGGGACTCGTGGGACTGGAACTATTTTGGACACAATTGGGACTTTTGAACATTTTGGCCGACTTTTCCCCCTCTTTTTCCCCGCTTTTCTGTGCACCATTGCTGGGTGTGTTTTGGACACTTGGACAAAAATAGTTTCAAGCATATTTTACTCAAAATAGGTCATAAAATGTCGGAAACAAGCAGTAGTATCTTACTGAGATCATTTAGCAGCAAAACCCTTAAAACAAGTAAAAGACTCTAACATAAAATCTTATGTATGGCCGCGCAAGTCCCAGGATGCCCAAAATGTCCATAACACACCCAGCCGAGTCCCATGTGGCGGGGGGGATGAAAGTTGGAAAAGTCAGCAAAAGTCCCAAAAATGTTCAAAATACCTACACAGGTTCGAGTCCCACAAGTCCCGCCGCCGGCCGGGATGCCCAGAATGTCCAAAACGCGCCCTGCAAAGTCCCACGGGAAGGTGGGGGGAAAAGTCGGGGAAATGTTCAAAAGTCCCACCCGGGTCCGAGTGTGCACTCAAACTCAAACTCGAACCCGGTTGGGACTCGAACCTGGGTAGGTATTTTGAAAATTTTGGGGGGACTTTTGCCGACTTTTCTCATTTTTCCCCCCTACTTCCCGTGGGACTTTGCTGGGTGCGCTTTGGACATTTTTTGTATCCCGGGATTTGTGTGGCCGGCGGTGGGACTCGTGGGACTGGAACCCCGGGGAGGTATTTTGGACACAATTGGGACTTTTGAACATTTTGGCCGCCTTTTCCCCCGCTTTTCTGTGCACCATTGCTGGGTGTGTTTTGGACACTTGGACAAAAATAGTTTCAAGCATATTTTACTCAAAATAGGTCATAAAATGTCGGAAACAAGCAGTAATATCTTACTGAGATCATTTAGGAGCAAAACCCTTAAAACAAGTAAAACACTCTAACATAAAATCTTATGTATGGCCGCACAAGTCCCGGGATGCCCAAAATGTCCATAACACACCCAGCCGAGTCCCATGTGGCGGGGGGGGGATGAAAGTTGGAAAAGTCAGCAAAAGTCCCAAAAATGTTCAAAATACCTACACAGGTTCGAGTCCCACAAGTTCCGCCGCCGGCCGGGATGCCCAGAATGTCCAAAACGCGCCCTGCAAAGTCCCACGGGAAGGTGGGGAGAAATGTCGGGGAAATGTTCAAAAGTCCCACCAGGGTCCGAGTGTGCACTCAAACTCAAACTCGAACCCGGTTGGGACTCGAACCTGGGTAGGTATTTTGAAAATTTTGGGGGGACTTTTGCCGACTTTTCTCCTTTTTCCCCCCTACTTCCCGTGGGACTTTGCTGGGTGCGCTTTGGACATTTTTTGTATCCCGGGATTTGTGTGGCCGGCGGTGGGACTCGTGGGACTGGAACCCCGGGGAGGTATTTTGGACACAATTGGGACTTTTGAACATTTTGGCCCTCTCTTTTTCCCCGCTTTTCTGTGCACCATTGCTGGGTGTGTTTTGGACACTTGGACAAAAATAGTTTCAAGCATATTTTACTCAAAATAGGTCATAAAATGTCGGAAACAAGCTGTAGTATCTTACTGAGATCATTTAGGAGCAAAACCCTTAAAACAAGTAAAAGACTCTAACATAAAATCTTATGTATGGCCGCGCAAGTCCCGGGATGCCCAAAATGTCCATAACACACCCAGCCGAGTCCCATGTGGCGGGGGGGGGATGAAAGTTGGAAAAGTCAGTAAAAGTCCCAAAAATGTTCAAAATACCTACACAGGTTCAAGTCCCACACGTTCCGTCGCCGGCCGGGATGCCAGAATGTCCAAAACGCGCCCTGCAAAGTCCCACGGGAAGGTGGGGGGAAAAGTCGGGGAAATGTTCAAAAGTCCCACCTGGGTCCGAGTGTGCACTCAAACTCAAACTCGAACCCGGTTGGGACTCGAACCTGGGTAGGTATTTTGAAAATTTTGGGGGGACTTTTGCCGACTTTTCTCATTTTTCCCCCCTACTTCCCGTGGGACTTTGCTGGGTGCGTTTTGGACATTTTTTGTATCCCGGGATTTGTGTGGGACTCGTGGGACTGGAACTATTTTGGACACAATTGGGACTTTTGAACATTTTGGCCGACTTTTTCCCCGCTTTTCTGTGCACCATTGCTGGGTGTGTTTTGGACACTTGGACAAAAATAGTTTCAAGCATATTTTACTCAAAATATGCTTTAAGGCTTAACACTCATTTCTTGTTTTTGTTGTTTTTATCCTGCTTTATTTCCTGCACGTCTAAACCGTCCTTCATACAGGACCGATGAAGGAGAAGCAGCTCACCCCAGGAACGGTCTATCCGGTTTTGGGTAATCTGCTCTTCTTCCTGTCTGAGCGATACAAAGAGAAGCTGTGCTGCGTCACCCCGCTGCCACAAAAGGTATGTTTCTTTGACACCCTGCCTTTAATCCACCGTGCGGTTCTAGGACTACAGGACATGCTGCGGTGACAATAGTGAACTACAGAGGTATCGCCCGCCTCGTTGACATGTTTACAAAGTGGACACAGATTCATTAGAGGAGCTCATTCTGCACGATACCATCACTTAACTTCAAATGAAACACCGTCTATTAACCGCAACTTTTCCCCCACGCTTTGACCCCTGCGGCTAATACAATGCCGTGTCTGATTTACGGATTTTTTTTTCTAGGCTCGCCAATAAATTTAGGCTCTGCACATCACACCGATGAAACGACCAAACGGGTCAAAGCGGACCAATGAAATTGTTGAAATTCAGTCGAATGCACTCAATCATTGAGCCATTTAGCGCAGTATGCACTCACCCTCATCATGACATAAATGATAAATGGGTTGTACTTGTATAGCGCTTTTCTACCTTCAAGGTACTCAAAGCGCTTTGACACTACTTCCACATTTACCCATTCACACACACATTCACACACTGATGGAGGGAGCTGCCATGCAAGGCGCTAACCAGCACCCATCAGGAGCAAGGGTGAAGTGTATTGCTCAAGGACGCAACAGACGTGACGAGGTCGGTACTAGGTGGGGATTGAACCAGGGACCCTCGGGTTGCGCACGGCCACTCTTCCACTGCGCCACGGCGTCCCGATCGATTTAACTATTCAACAAGGAAATAACAATCATTGAGCCATTTAGCCTGCTATGCACTCACCCTCATCATGAAAATGATCGACTTGGCTTTTTAACAAGGAAATAACAATCATTGAGCCGTTTAGCGCACTATGCACTCACCCTCATCATGAAAACGATCGACTTAACTATTTAACAAGGAAATAATAATTGAGCCATTTAGCGCATTATGCACTCACCCTCATCATGAAAACGATCGACTTAACTATTTAACATGGAAATAAATAATTGAGCCATTTAGCGCACTATGCACTCACCCTCACCATGAAAACGATCGACTTAGCTATTTAACAAGGAAATAAATAATTGAGCCATTTAGCGCACTATGCACTCACCCTCACCATGAAAACGATCGACTTAGCTATTTAACAAGGAAATAATCATTGAGCCATTTAGCGCATTAGGCACTCACCCTCATCTCACGAAAACGATCGACTTAGCTATCTAACAAGGAAATAACAATCATTGAGACGTTTAGCGCAATATGCACTCGCCCTCATCATGAAAACGATCAACTTAGCTATTTAACAAGGAAATAACAATCATTGAGCCATTTAGCCTTCTATGCACTCACCCTCATCTCACGAAAACGATTGATCGACTTAGCTATTTAACAAGAAAATAAGTAATTGAGCCATTTAGCGCATTATGCACTCACCCTTGTCATGAAAACGATCGACTTCGCTATTTAACAAATAAATATTTATTGAGACATTTAGCACACTATGCACCTAAGCCTCATCATGAAAACGATCGACTCATTTAGCGCATTATGCACTCACCCTCACCATAAACGATCGACTTATATATATTTAACAAGGAATCAATCATTCAGCCATTTAGCGCATTATGCACTCACCCTCATCTCACAAAAATGATCGACTTAGCTACAGTATTTAACAAGGAAATAACAATCATTGAGCCATTTAGCGCACTATGCACTCACCCTCATCATGAAAACGATCGACTTAGCTATTTAACAAGGAAATAAATAATTGAGCCATTTAGCGCGCTATGCACTCACCCTCAACATGAAAACGATCGACTTAGCTATTTAACAAGGAAATAACAATCAGTGAGCCATTTAGCGCATTATGCACTCACCCTCATTATGAAAACGATTGACTTCGCTATTTAACAAAGCAATATTTATTGAGCCATTTACCACACTATGCACTTACCCTCATCATGAAAACAATCGACTCATTTAGCGCATTATGCACTCACCCTCACCATAAACGATCGACTTAGATATTTAACAAATCAATATTTATTGAGCCATTTAGCGCACTATGCACTTACCCTCATCATGAAAACGATCGACTTAGCTATTTAACAAGGAAATAATCATTCAGCCATTTAGCGCATTATGCACTCACCCTCATCTCACAAAAATGATCGACTTAGCTACAGTATTTAACAAAGAAATAACAATCATTGAGCCATTTAGCACGCTATGCACTCACCCTCAACATGAAAACGATCGACTTAGCTATTTAACAAGGAAATAACAATCATTGAGCCATTTATCGCGCTATGCACTCACCCTCACCATGAAAACGATCAACTTAGCTATTTAACAAGGAAATAACAATCATTGAGCCATTTAGCGCTTTATGCACTCACCCTCATCATGAAAACGATCAACTTAGCTATTTAACAAGGAAATAACAATCAGTGAGCCATTTAGCGCAATATGCGCTCACCCTCATCATGAAAACTATCGACTTAGCTATTTAACAAGGAATTAATCATTCAGCCATTTAGCACATTATGCACTCACCCTCATCTCACAAAAACAATCGACTTAGCTACAGTATTTACCAAAGAAATAACAATCATTGAGCCATTTAGTGCGCTATGCACTCACCCTCAACATGAAAACGACCGACTTTATTTCCTTGTTAAATCGCTAAGTCAATTGTTTTCACAATGTGGGTGAGTGCATAGTGCGCTAAATGGCTCAATGATTATTTCCTTGTTAAATAGCTATCATTCCCGCGACCCACA
The DNA here is from genome assembly GCF_033978795.1 of Nerophis ophidion. Taxonomy (NCBI): domain Eukaryota; kingdom Metazoa; phylum Chordata; class Actinopteri; order Syngnathiformes; family Syngnathidae; genus Nerophis; species Nerophis ophidion. The sequence goes on from NC_084613.1 coordinate 6,947,847, forward strand.
AAAGGGATAAGTGGTAGAAAATGGATGGATGGAGCCATTTAGCAAGCTATGCACTCACCCACATCCTAATAGCTATTTAACAAGGAAATACCAATAACAACAAATCCCTTTGGAGACATAAAAAGGTTTCCACCCTTCGCCATTAAAGTTCCAAACTGCCTTTCAAGTCTTTCTCTCCTTCCTTCACCAGCCCAAAGAAGTCAACACACCTTACGAGCGGGACAAGACCGGGGAGAACGGCGCTGCGTACTGCAAAGAGGACACGGTCACGGAGGACAAAGAAATGGAAAGTGACAGCGCCCAGGATGAGGAGAGCAGAGCGAGTCGACCCTTGTGTCAGCTGACCGCTCACAGCGTGGCGGAGACGGCCCTCTAGTCCTCTCTCTGGGCACCTAGACCATGGGCAACCTGGACGGCCGTCCCATTAAAGCGCCGTTTGCTCAGACGTCCGCAACTAAACCTGATTTGGGGAGAATCCCACGCCAGTGAGTAAAAGTGGGGCACTGCAATAATTAAGTTATTTCAACTGTTGGGTTCCAAGTTGTGGTACTTTTTAAAATATCTCTTTTTAATCTCCAAAGACAAGACCATAAAGTAGCACTTTGCACAGACCTTCCTGATCTGTCCTCGGTCTGAAGAGCAGGGGTAGCTCTTCTCTGACGTCAAGTCCGGTACAAAATGTGTCATGTGGGTTATTTTTCTAGTGACGATTGACCGACAGTACAGTCCTAAATTTTGGACACACCTTCTCCTCATTTATAGCAAGTTCTTTTTTTTTTTCATGACTATTTACAAAACCCCAAAAGCAGTGAAGTTGTCACGTTGTGTAAATGTTAATTAAAAAGAGAATACAACTTAAATTCAATTGAATAGACTGCAAAGACGAGATATTTCACGTTCGAACTGGTTTATTTTTTATTGCAAATAATAGCTCATTTGGAATTTGATGCCTGCGACGTGTTTCAAGAAAGTTGGCACAAGTGGCAAAAAAGAGGGAGAAAGTTGAGGGATGCCCGTCAAAGAATTGTTTGGAAAATCCCACTGGTGAACGGGCTGATTGGGAACAGGTGGGTGCCGTGATTGGCTCGGTTGGTAGAGCGGCCGTGCCAGCAACTTGAGGGTTGCAGGTTCGATTCCCGCTTCCGTCATCCTAGTCACTGCCGTTGTGTCCTTGGGCAAGACACTTTACCCACCTGCTCCCGGTGCCACCCACACTGGTTTAAATGTAACTTAGATATTGGGTTCCACTATGTAAAGCGCTTTGAGTCACGAGAGAAAAGCGCTATATAAATATAATTCACTTCACAAAAGCAGCTTCCGTGAAATGCTCACTCGTTCACAAACAAGAACGGGGCGAGGGTCACCGCTTTGAGCAGCTATTGCAGGGAATTTAGGGATTTCAACATCTACACTCCGTAATATCATCAAAATATTCAGAGAATTCTCTGCACGTAAGCGGCAAGGCTGAGAACCAACATTGAATTCCCTTAGTTCCCAAAGTCCATGTAACACACTGGTAAAAATGTGCCAACTTGTTTGCAATGTCGCTGCCGTTAAATTCAAAATGAATGATTATTTGCAACAACAACAACAAAAATATCTCAGTGTGAACATGAAATATCTTGTCGATTGAATATAAGTTGAAAAGGATTTGCAAATCATTGTATTCTCTTTTTATTTACCATGAAAACGTAGCTATTTAACAAGGAAATAAAATTCACTGAGCCATTTAGCGCATTATGCACTCACCTTCATCTCACAAAAACGATCGACTTAGCTATTTAACAAGGAAATAACAGTCATTGAGCCATTTAGCGCATTATGCACTCACCCTCATCTCACGAAAACGATTGACTTAGCTATTTAACAAGGAAATAAAATTCATTGAGCCATTTAGCGCATTACGCACTCACCCTCATCCCACAAAAACGATCAACTTAGTTTTCTTAACAAGGAAATAACAGTCATTGAGCCATTTAGCGCATTATGCACTCGCCCTCATCTCACGAAAAGGATCAACTTAGCTATTTAACAAGGAAATAAGTCATTGAGCCATTTAGCGCATTATGCACTCACCCTCATCTCACGAAAATGATCGACTCAGCTACAGTATTTAACAAAGAAATAACCATTGAGCCATTTAGCGCATTATGCACTCACCATCATCTCACGAAAACGATCAACTTAGCTATTTAACAAGGAAATAAAATTCACTGAGCCATTTAGCGCTTTATGCACTCACCCTCATCTCACGAAAACGATCAACTTAGCTATTTAACAAGGAAATAATCATTGAGCCATTTAGCGCATTATGCACTCACCCTCATCTCACGAAAACGATCAACTTAGCTATTTAACAAAGAAATAACAATCATTGAGCCATTTAGTGCATTATGCACTCACCATCATCTCACGAAAACGATCAACTTAGCTATTTAACAAGGAAATAAAATTAACTGAGCCATTTAGCGCTTTATGCACTCACCCTCGGCTCACGAAAACGATCAACTTAGCTATTTAACAAGGAAATAACAATCATTGAGCCATTTAGCGCATTATGCACTCACCCTCAACTCACAAAAACGATCAACTTAGCTATTTAACAAGGAAATAAGTCATTGAGCCATTTAGCGCATTATGCACTCACCCTCATCTCACAAAAACGATCAACTTAGCTATTTAACAAGGAAATAAGTCATTGAGCCATTTAGCGCATTATGCACTCACCCTCATCTCACAAAAACGATCAACTTAGCTATTTAACAAGGAAATAACAGTCATTGAGCCATTTAGCGCATTATGCACTCACCCTCATCTCACAAAAACGATCACCTTAGCTATTTAACAAGGAAATAACAGTCATTGAGCCATTTAGCGCATTATGCACTCACCATCATCTCAAAAAAACGATAAACTTAACTATTTAACAAGGAAATAACACTCATTGAGCCATTTAGCGCATTATGCACTCACCCTCAACTCACGAAAACGATCGACTTAGCTATTTAACAAGGAAATAATAGTCATTGAGCCATTTAGTGCATTATGTACTCACCCTCATCTAAAAAAAACGATAAACTTAGCTATTTAACAAGGAAATAACAGTCATTGAGCCATTTAGCGCTTTATGCACTCACCCTCATCTCACGAAAACGATCAACTTAGCTATTTAACAAGGAAAAAAAATTCACTGAGCCATTTAGCGCATTATGCACTCACCCTCATCTCATGAAAACGATCAATTTACCTATTTAACAAGGAAATACAATTCACTGAGCCATTTAGCGCTTTATGCACTCACCCTCATCTCACAAAAACGATCAACTTAGTTTTCTTAACAAGGAAATAACATTCACTGAGCCTTTTAGCGCATTATGCACTCACCCTCATCTCACGAAAACGATCAACTTAGCTATTTAACAAGGAAATAAAATTCACTGAGCCATTTAGCGCATTATGCACTCACCCTCATCTCATGAAAACGATCAACTTAGCTATTTAACAAGGAAATAAAATTCACTGAGCCATTTAGCGCTTTATGCACTCACCCTCATCTCACGAAAACGATCAACTTAGCTATTTAACAAGAAAATAACAGTCATTGAGCCATTTAGCGCATTATGCACTCACCCTCATCTCACAAAAACGATAAACTTAGCTATTTAACAAGGAAATAACAGTCATTGAGCCATTTAGCGCATTATGCACTCACCCTCATCTCAAAAAACGATAAACTTAACTATTTAACAAGGAAATAACACTCATTGAGCCATTTAGCGCATTATGCACTCACCCTCATCTCAAAAAAACGATAAACTTAACTATTTAACAAGGAAATAACACTCATTGAGCCATTTAGCGCATTATGCACTCACCATCATCTCACGAAAACGATCAACTTAGCTATTTAACAAGGAAATAACAATCACTGAGCCATTTAGCGCATTATGCACTCACCCTCAACTCACGAAAACGATCGACTTAGCTATTTAACAAGGAAATAAAATTCACTGAGCCATTTAGCGCATTATGCACTCACCATCATCTCACGAAAACGATCAACTTAGCTATTTAACAAGGAAATAACAGTCATTGAGCCATTTAGCGCATTATGCACTCACCCTCATCTCACGAAAACGATCAACTTAGCTATTTAACAAGGAAATAACAGTCATTGAGCCATTTAGCGCATTATGCACTCACGATCATCTCAAAAAAACGATAAACTTAGCTATTTAACAAGGAAATAACAATCATTGAGCCATTTAGCGCATTATGCACTCACCCTCATCTAAAAAAAACGATAAACTTAGCTATTTAACAAGGAAATAACAGTCATTGAGCCATTTAGCGCATTATGCACTCACCCTCATCTCACGAAAACGATCAACATAGCTATTTAACAAGGAAATAACATTCACTGAGCCATTTAGCGCATTATGCACTCACCCTCATCCCACAAAAACGATCAACTTAGTTTTCTTAACAAGGAAATAACAGTCATTGAGCCATTTAGCGCATTATGCACTCGCCCTCATCTCACGAAAAGGATCAACTTAGCTATTTAACAAGGAAATAACAATCATTGAGCCATTTAGCGCATTATGCACTCACGATCATCCCACAAAAACGATCAACTTAGCTATTTAACAAGGAAATAACAATCATTGAGCCATTTAGCGCATTATGCACTCACCCTCATCTCACGAAAACGATCAACTTAGCTACTTAACAAGGAAATAACAGTCATTGAGCCATTTAGCGCATTATGCACTCACCCTCATCCCACAAAAACGATCAACTTAGTTTTCTTAACAAGGAAATAACAGTCATTGAGCCATTTAGCGCATTATGCACTCGCCCTCATCTCACGAAAACGATTGACTTAGCTATTTAACAAGGAAATAAAATTCATTGAGCCATTTAGCGCATTATGCACTCACCCTCAGCTCACGAAAACGATCGACTTAGCTATTTAACAAGGAAATAACAGTCATTGAGCCATTTAGCGCATTATGCACTCACCCTCATCTCACGAAAAGGATCAACTTAGCTATTTAACAAGGAAATAACATTCACTGAGCCATTTAGCGCTTTATGCACTCACCCTCGGCTCACGAAAACGATCAACTTAGCCATTTAACAAGGAAATAACAATCATTGAGCCATTTAGCGCATTATGCACTCACCCTCATCTCACGAAAACGATCAACTTAGCTATTTAACAAGGAAATAAAATTCACTGAGCCATTTAGCGCTTTATGCACTCACCCTCGGCTCACGAAAATGATCAACTTAGCTATTTAACAAGGAAATAACAATCATTGAGCCATTTAGCGCATTATGCACTCACCATCATCTCACGAAAACGATCAACTTAGCTATTTAACAAGGAAATAACAGTCATTGAGCCATTTAGCGCATTATGCACTCACCCTCATCTCACGAAAACGATCAACTTAGCTATTTAACAAGGAAATAAAATTCACTGAGCCATTTAGCGCATTATGCACTCACCCTCATCTCACGAAAATTATCAACTTGGCTATTTAACAAGGAAATAACAGTCATTGAGCCATTTAGCGCATTATGCACTCACCCTCATCTCAAAAAAACGATAAACTTAGCTATTTAACAAGGAAATAACAGTCATTGAGCCATTTAGCGCATTATGCACTCACCCTCATCTCACGAAAATGATCAACTTAGCTATTTAACAAGGAAATAAAATTCACTGAGCCATTTAGCGCTTTATGCACTCACCCTCATCTCACGAAAACGATCAACTTAGCTATTTAACAAGGAAATAACAATCATTGAGCCATTTAGCGCATTATGCACTCACCCTCATCTCACGAAAACGATCAACTTAGCTATTTAACAAGGAAATAAAATTCACTGAGCCATTTAGCGCATTATGCACTCACCCTCATCTCACGAAAATTATCAACTTGGCTATTTAACAAGGAAATAACAGTCATTGAGCCATTTAGCGCATTATGCACTCACCCTCATCTCATGAAAACGATCAACTTGGATATTTAACAAGGAAATAAAATTCACTGAGCCATTTAGCGCATTATGCACTCACCCTCATCTCACGAAAACGATCAACTTAGCTATTTAACAAGGAAATAACAGTCACTGAGCCATTTAGCGCATTATGCACTCACCCTCATCTCACGAAAACGATTGACTTAGCTATTTAACAAAGAAGTAACAATCATTGAGCCATTTAGCGCATTATGCACTCACCCTCATCATGAAAATGATCAACTTAGCTATTTAACAAGGAAATAACAGTCATTGAGCCATTTAGCACATTATGCACTCACCCTCATTTCACGAAAACTATCAACTTAGCTATTTAACAAGGAAATAACTGTCATTGAGCCATTTAGCGCATTATGCACTCACCCTCATCTCAAGAAAACGATCGACTTAGCTATTTAACAAGGAAATAAAATTAACTGAGCCATTTAGCGCATTATGCACTCACCCTCAGCTCACGAAAATGATCAACATAGCTATTTAACAAGGAAATAACATTCACTGAGCCATTTAGCGCATTATGCACTCACCCTCATCTCACGAAAACGATCGACTTAGCTATTTAACAAGGAAATAAAATTCACTGAGCCATTTAGCGCTTTATGCACTCACCCTCATCTCATGAAAATGATCAACTTAGCTATTTAACAAGGAAATAACAGTCATTGAGCCATTTAGCGCATTATGCACTCACCCTCATCTCGCAAAAACGATCAACTTAGCTATTTAACAAGGAAATAAAATTCACTGAGCCATTTAGCGCATTATGCACTCACCCTCATCTCACGAAAACGATCGACTTAGCTACAGTATTTAACAAAGAAATAACAATCATTGAGCCATTTAGCGCATTATGCACTCACCCTCACCATGAGAACGGTTTTGGGTGAAAGTGAAAACCATTTCTTGAAGCCCGTGGAGAGAATGCCAAGAGTGTGCAAAGCAGTAATCAGAGCAAAGGGTGGCTATTTTGAAGTAACTAGAATATAAAACCTGTTTTCAGTTATTTCACCTTTTTTTTGTGTTAAGTACACAACTCCACATGTGTTCATTCATAGTTTTGATGTGACAATCTACAATGTAAATAGTCACGAAATGAAAGGACACACATTAAATGAGGAGAAGGCGTGTCCAAACTTTCGGCCTGTACTGTACGTGCAAGAAAATATTCTATAAAAGTGGAAAAATGGAAGAGAAGGAACTGATTCAAAGCCTCTGCCGTGATTTCGTTTTAATGTCGGTGACGTGGAGTTGCTAATGTTCATGTGCTGGTTGTCGCCTCACTGTTGTCGGTCTCGAAAAGTGTCCTCACCATTTTTTTTTTTCAATTGTTCGTAATCGTGTCATCGTACATCATTTCCCTATTCATGATCAATACATGCAAGTCAGTAAGATTCTCGGCCATGCAGGGTTAGTTTAGTCCAAGATGCATTTACCAGTGAGACACACATCCTTTGGTTCAATTAAAACTATTTCTTCAATTAGAATAGAAACAAAAATACGTACCAGGTTCGGATAAAAGACTCCCAGTCCTTTGGTCAGTCAATCCTCCCAAAGAACTATTCCATGTCTGCAAGTCCTTCCAAAACATTCAAAGTCGTTACATTGATTTTGCCAAATTGAAGGCCTTAAAATGGCATTAAAAAAGCATTTAATAGATTGTTCAGCGGTATTAAAAAATAGCAGACAACTGCCAACAAAAAGACAACAAAACAAACCACCCCACTTCGACATGTTCAGTTTTTTTTTTGTCAAAGTGCAGTTTTTGCCAACAAATATTGAGTCAACTGTCTAATTACCATAGTTTAAAAATACTGTCATGAAAATACTGCATTTGAAATTGTTACTTGCATTATATTTTATTACATTAGTGCTTAATTTGGTCACGTCAACGTTATTCACATGTGAATAATATAAATACAGTCTATTATACAGCATTATTCACATGTGAATAACATAAATACAGTCTATTATACAGCATTATTCACATGTGAATAACAAAAATACAGTCTATTGTACAGCATTATTCAATAATATAAATACAGTCTATTATACAGCATTATTCACGTGTGAATAACAAAAATACAGTCTATTGTACAGCATTATTCACGCGTGAATAACAAAAATACAGTCTGTTATACAGCATTATTCACATGTGAATAACAAAAATACAGCCTATTGTACAGCATTATTCAATAATATAAATACAGTCTATTATATAGCATTACTCAATAATATAAATACAGTCTATTATACAGCATTATTCACATGTGAATAACATAAATACAGTCTATTATACAGCATTATTCACATGTGAATAACAAAAATACAGTCTATTGTACAGCATTATTCAATAATATAAATACAGTCTATTATACAGCATTATTCACGTGTGAATAACAAAAATACAGTCTATTGTACAGCATTATTCAATAATATAAATACAGTCTATTATATAGCATTATTCAATAATATAAATACAGTCTATTATACAGCATTATTCACATGTGAATAATATAAATACAGTCTATTATACAGCATTATTCACATGTGAATAATATAAATACAGTATTATACAGCATTATTCACGCGTGAATAACAAAAATACAGTCTATTATACAGCATTATTCACATGTGAATAACATAAATACAGTCTATTATACAGCATTATTCAATAATATAAATACAGTCTATTATATAGCATTATTCAATAATATAAATACAGTCTATTATACAGCATTATTCACATGTAAATAATATAAATACAGTCTATTATACAGCATTATTCACATGTGAATAACATAAATACAGTCTATTATACAGCATTATTCACGCGTGAATAACAAAAATACAGTCTATTATACAGCATTATTCACGCGTGAATAACAAAAATACAGTCTATTATACAGCATTATTCACATGTGAATAACATAAATACAGTCTATTATACAGCATTATTCAATAATATAAATACAGTCTATTATACAGCATTATTCACATGTAAATAATATAAATACAGTCTATTATACAGCATTATTCACATGTGAATAACATAAATACAGTCTATTGTACAGCATTATTCAATCATATAAATAGTCTATTATACAGTTTTATTCACATGTGAATAACATAAATACACCTTCTCCATATTCAATGTGTTTTCTTTATTTTCATGACTATTTACATTGTAGATAGTCACATCAAAACTATGAATGAACACATGTGGAGTTATGAAATAACAGAAAACACTTTTTATATTCTAGTTTCTACAAAATAGCCACCCTTTGCTCTGCGATTACTGTTTTTCCGCTAAAAGTAGTTCCTCGACGTTAACGCCTGTCAATAACAAAGTCGCCAGTACTTGTTGAATATTTCCCATCACATATTGATTTTGGACACAACATTGTTAGCCTTATATTACAATTTAAAACAAAATAAAAAGATGTGTTCTTGTCTCACATAGGGAAATTGATCTGGCTTCTAAAGGGTTACACTAAAAAAACAACAAAAAAATCATGTTTTTTTCTGTTGTACTTGCCTGCTGTTCTCTAGTGCCCCCTAGTGGTTTACCAGATGCATTGTTTGCTAGAACGTGTGGTTAGAACCACCCTGGAGGTTCTAAGCATGTGACTAAATGTTTCATCATCATGCCTTTTTGGAATCCAAAAGAATTCTTGCCCATCTTGTAGTTCTTCCTACTATAGTTTGTACTATCACCTTGTTCCTACTATAGTTTGTACTATCACCTTGTTCCTACTATAGTTTGTACTATCACCTTGTTCCTACTATAGTTTGTTCTGCCACCTTGTTCCTACTATAGTTTGTACTATCACCTTGTTCCTACTATAGTTTGTACTATCACCTTGTTCCTACTATAGTTTGTACTATCACCTTGTTCCTACTATAGTTTGTACTATCACCTTGTTCCTACTATAGTTTGTACTGCCACCTTGTTCCTACTATAGTTTGTACTATCACCTTGTTCCTACTATAGTTTGTATTATCACCTTGTTCCTACTATAGTTTGTACTATCACTATCACCTTGTTCCTACTATAGTTTGTACTATCACCTTGTTCCTACTATAGTTTGTTCTGCCACCTTGTTCCTACTATAGTTTGTATTATCACCTTGTTCCTACTATAGTTTGTACTATCACTATCACCTTGTTCCTACTATAGTTTGTACTATCACCTTGTTCCTACTATAGTTTGTTCTGCCACCTTGTTCCTACTATAGTTTGTTCTGCCACCTTGTTCCTACTATAGTTTGTTCTGCCACCTTGTTCCTACTATAGTTTGTACTATCACCTTGTTCCTACTATAGTTTGTACTATCACTTTGTTCCTACTATAGTTTGTACTATCACCTTGTTCCTACTATAGTTTGTACTATCACTTTGTTCCTACTATAGTTTGTACTATCACCTTGTTCCTACTATAGTTTGTACTATCACCTTGTTCCTACTATAGTTTGTACTATCACTTTGTTCCTACTATAGTTTGTACTATCACCTTGTTCCTACTATAGTTTGTACTATCACTTTGTTCCTACTATAGTTTGTACTATCACCTTGTTCCTACTATAGTTTGTTCTGCCACCTTGTTCCTACTATAGTTTGTACTATCACCTTGTTCCTACTATAGTTTGTACTGCCACCTTGTTCCTACTATAGTTTGTACTGTCACCTTGTTCCTACTATAGTTTGTACTATCACTTTGTTCCTACTATAGTTTGTACTATCACCTTGTTCCTACTGTAGATTGTACTATCACCTTGTTCCTACTATAGTTTGCACTATCACCTTGTTCCTACTATAGTCTGTTCTGCCACCTTGTTCCTACTATAGTTCGTACTATCACCTTGTTCCTACTGTAGTTTGTACTATCACCTTGTTCCTACTATAGTTTGTACTATCACCTTGTTCCTACTATAGTTCGTTCTGCCACCTTGTTCCTACTATAGTTTGTACTATCACCTTGTTCCTACTATAGTTTGTACTATCACCTTGTTCCTACTATAGTTTGTACTATCACCTTGTTCCTACTATAGTTTGTACTATAACCTTGTTCCTACTATAGTTTGTACTATCACCTTGTTCCTACTATAGTTTGTACTATCACCTTGTTCCTACTATGGTTTGTACTATCACCTTGTTCCTACTATAGTTTGTACTATCACCTTGTTCCTACTATAGTTTGTACTATCACCTTTTTCCTACTATAGTTTGTATTATCACCTTGTTCCTACTATAGTTTGTACTATCACTATCACCTTGTTCCTACTATAGTTTGTACTATCACCTTGTTCCTACTATAGTTTGTTCTGCCACCTTGTTCCTACTATAGTTTGTATTATCACCTTGTTCCTACTATAGTTTGTACTATCACTATCACCTTGTTCCTACTATAGTTTGTACTATCACCTTGTTCCTACTATAGTTTGTTCTGCCACCTTGTTCCTACTATAGTTTGTTCTGCCACCTTGTTCCTACTATAGTTTGTTCTGCCACCTTGTTCCTACTATAGTTTGTACTATCACCTTGTTCCTACTATAGTTTGTACTATCACTTTGTTCCTACTATAGTTTGTACTATCACCTTGTTCCTACTATAGTTTGTACTATCACCTTGTTCCTACTATAGTTTGTACTATCACTTTGTTCCTACTATAGTTTGTACTATCACCTTGTTCCTACTATAGTTTGTTCTGCCACCTTGTTCCTACTATAGTTTGTACTATCACCTTGTTCCTACTATAGTTTGTACTATCACCTTGTTCCTACTATAGTTTGTACTGCCACCTTGTTCCTACTATAGTTTGTACTGTCACCTTGTTCCTACTATAGTTTGTACTATCACTTTGTTCCTACTATAGTTTGTACTATCACCTTGTTACTACTATAGTTTGTACTGCCACCTTCTTCCTACTATAGTTTGTACTATCACCTTGTTCCTACTATAGTTTGTTCTGCCACTTTGTTCCTACTATAGTTTGTACTATCACCTTGTTCCTACTATAGTTTGTTCTGCCACCTTGTTCCTACTATAGTTTGTACTATCAGTTTGTTCCTACTATAGTTTGTACTATCACCTTGTTCCTACTATAGTTTGTTCTGCCACCTTGTTCCTACTATAGTTTGTACTATCACCTTGTTCCTACTATAGTTTGTACTATCACCTTGTTCCTACTATAGTTTGTACTGCCACCTTGTTCCTACTATAGTTTGTACTGTCACCTTGTTCCTACTATAGTTTGTACTATCACTTTGTTCCTACTATAGTTTGTACTATCACCTTGTTCCTACTGTAGTTTGTACTATCACCTTGTTCCTACTATAGTTTGTACTGCCACCTTGTTCCTACTATAGTTTGTACTGTCACCTTGTTCCTACTATAGTTTGTACTATCACTTTGTTCCTACTGTAGTTTGTACTATCACCTTGTTCCTACTATAGTTTGTACTATCACCTTGTTCCTACTATAGTTTGTACTGCCACCTTGTTCCTACTATAGTTTGTTCTGCCACCTTGTTCCTACTATAGTTTGTACTATCACCTTGTTCCTACTATAGTTTGTTCTGCCACCTTGTTCCTACTATAGTTTGTACTATCACCTTGTTCCTACTATAGTTTGTACTATCACCTTGTTCCTACTATAGTTTGTACTATCACCTTGTTCCTACTATAGTTTGTACTATCACCTTGCTCCTACTATAGTTTGTACTATCACCTTGTTCCTACTATAGTTTGTACTATCACCTTGTTACTACTATAGTTTGTACTATCACCTTGTTCCTACTATAGTTTGTAGTATCACCTTGCACCTGCTATAGTTTGTACTATCACCTTGCTCCTACTATAGTTTGTACTATCACCTTATTCCTACTATAGTTTGTACTATCACCTTGTTCCTACTATAGTTAGTACTGCCACCTTGTTCCTACTATAGTTTGTACTATCACCTTGTTCCTACTATAGTTTGTACTATAACCTTGTTCCTACTATAGTTTGTACTATCACCTTGTTCCTACTATAGTTCGTACTATCCCCTTGTTCCTACTATAGTTTGTACTATCACCTTGTTCCTACTATAGTTTGTTCTGCCACCTTGTTCCTACTATAGTTTGTACTATCACCTTGTTCCTACTATAGTTTGTACTATCACCTTGTTCCTACTATAGTTTGTACTGCCACCTTGTTCCTACTATAGTTTGTACTGTCACCTTGTTCCTACTATAGTTTGTACTATCACTTTGTTCCTACTATAGTTTGTACTATCCCCTTGTTCCTACTATAGTTTGTACTATCACCTTGTTCCTACTATAGTTTGTACTGCCACCTTGTTCCTACTATAGTTTGTACTATCACCTTGTTCCTACTATAGTTTGTACTATCACCTTGTTCCTACTATAGTTTGTTCTGCCACCTTGTTCCTACTATAGTTTGTACTGCCACCTTGTTCCTACTATAGTTTGTACTATCACCTTGTTCCTACTATAGTTTGTACTATCACCTTGTTCCTACTATAGTTTGTACTATCACCTTGTTCCTACTATAGTTTGTACTATCACCTTGTTCCTACTATAGTTTGTACTATCACCTTGTTCTTACTATAGTTTGTGCTATCACCTTGTTCCTACTATAGTTTGTTCTGCCACCTTGTTCCTACTATAGTTTGTGCTATCACCTTGTTCCTACTATAGTTTGTGCTATCACCTTGTTCCTACTATAGTTTGTACTATCACTTTGTTCCTACTATAGTTTGTACTATCACCTTGTTCCTACTATAGTTTGTTCTGCCACCTTGTTCCTACTATAGTTTGTACTATCACCTTGTTCCTACTATAGTTTGTACTATCACTTTGTTCTTACTATAGTTTGTACTATCACCTTGTTCCTACTATAGTTTGTACTATCACTTTGTTCCTACTATAGTTTGTACTATCACCTTGTTCCTACTATAGTTTGTTCTGCCACCTTGTTCCTACTATAGTTTGTACTATCACCTTGTTCCTACTATAGTTTGTACTATCACCTTGTTCCTACTATAGTTTGTACTGCCACCTTGTTCCTACTATAGTTTGTACTGTCACCTTGTTCCTACTATAGTTTGTACTATCACTTTGTTCCTACTATAGTTTGTACTATCCCCTTGTTCCTACTATAGTTTGTACTATCACCTTGTTCCTACTATAGTTTGTACTGCCACCTTGTTCCTACTATAGTTTGTACTATCACCTTGTTCCTACTATAGTTTGTACTATCACCTTGTTCCTACTATAGTTTGTACTATCACTTTGTTCCTACTATAGTTTGTACTATCACCTTGTTCCTATTATAGTTTGTTCTGCCACCTTGTTCCTACTATAGTTTGTACTATCACTTTGTTCCTACTATAGTTTGTACTATCACCTTGTTCCTACTATAGTTTGTACTATCACTTTGTTCCTACTATAGTTTGTACTATCACCTTGTTCCTATTATAGTTTGTTCTGCCACCTTGTTCCTACTATAGTTTGTACTATCACCTTGTTCCTACTATAGTTTGTACTATCACCTTGTTCCTACTATAGTTTGTTCTGCCACCTTGTTCCTACTATAGTTTGTACTGCCACCTTGTTCCTACTATAGTTTGTACTATCACCTTGTTCCTACTATAGTTTGTACTATCACCTTGTTCCTACTATAGTTTGTACTATCACCTTGTTCCTACTATAGTTTGTACTATCACCTTGTTCCTACTATAGTTTGTTCTGCCACCCGGGCTCACATGAGGTGTCGGTGGACAAGATGTCAACAAATATGGATCAGAAAGAGTCGACACACGTTGACGACACAACTCCAGTTGCCTTACGCGTTCTGCTCTCCTGTTTACATCGGGGGTGTCCAAATCCAGAGCCCAGCACCGCCTCCTTTTAGACACTTTGGAGATAAAAGGGGGCCTGAAACCATCCGGAAGCATCCATGACTTATAGAACACAAGCAGTGACACTCAGTGTGTGTGTGTGTCACTTTAAGAACAATAACAGAGCTGATGTGTCTTTCGTCCGCGAGTCGCTTCTTTCGGCTCATATGTTGCAGGAGTCGATCTATATCAGGAGTCAGCAACCTTTTTGAAAGCAAGAACTACTTCTTGGGTACTGATTAATGCCAAGGGCTACCAGTTTGATACACACTTCAATAAATTGCCAGAAACAACCAATTTGCTCAATTTACCTCTAACTTTGTTATTATTAATAATTAATTATGTTTATCTTTGTGGAAACAATGATCATCTTAATGATTTCTCACAATAAATATATATAGAAACAGATAAATATCAAAAAACAGCGGATAGTCTGATACTGGTACCTAACGGTCTGATACTGCTACTTGCGGACGGTCTGATACTGCTACTTACAGACGGTTGGATACCGTTACTTGCAGACAAATACTGCTACTTGCGGACAGTCTGATACCGGTACCTGCAGATATTCTGATACTGCTACTTACGGACCGTCTGATACTGCTACTCGCGAACCGTCTTGATACTGATACCTGCAGACACTGTGATACTGCTACTTGCAGACAGTCTGATACTGGTACCTGCGGACAGTCCGATACCGGTACTTGCGTACAGTCTGATACTGCTACTTCCTAACCGTCTGATACTGCTACTTGCTAACCGTCTGATACTGCTACTTGCGAACCGTCTGATACTGCTACTTGCTAACCGTCTGATACTGCTACTTGCGAACAGTCTGGTACCTGTACTTGCGGACAGTCTGATACCGGTACTTGCGGACAGTCTGATGCTGCTACTTGCGAACAGTCTGGTACCTGTACTTGCGGACAGTCTGATACCGGTACTTGCGGACAGTCTGATGCTGCTACTTGCGGACAGTCTGATACTGCTACTTGCAGACAGTCTGATACTGGTACCTGCGGACAGTCTGATGCTGCTACTTGCGAACCGTCTGATACTGCTACTTCCTAACCGTCTGATACTGCTACTTGCTAACCGTCTGATACTGCTACTTGCGAACCGTCTGACACTGCTACTTGCTAACCGTCTGATACTGCTACTTGCTAACCGTCTGATACTGCTACTTCCGAACAGTCTGGTACCTGTACTTGCGGACAGTCTGATACCGGTACCTGCGGACAGTGTGATACCGGTACTTGCGGACAGTCTGATGCTGCTACTTGCGAACCGTCTGATACTGCTACTTGCGGACAGTTTGATACTTCTTCTTGCTGACTGTCTGATACCGGTACCAGCGGACCGTCTGATACCAGTATCTGCGGACAGTCTGATACTGCTACTTGCGAACCATCTGATACTGCTACTTGCGGACAGTCTGATACTTCTACTTGCAGACTGTCTGATACCGGTACCAGCGGACCATCTGATACCGCTACTTGCGAACCGTCTGATACTGCTACTTGCAATCAGTCTGATACTGCTACTTGCGGACAGTCTGATACTGCTACTTGCGGACAGTCTGATACTTCTACTTGCAGACCGTCTGATACCGGTACTAGCAGACCGTCTGATACTGCTACTTGCAAACCGTCTGATACTGCTACTTGCTAACTGTCTGATATCGGTACCTGCGGACAGTCTGATATTGCTACTTGCGAACCGTCTGATACTGCTACTTGCGGACAGTCTGATTTCAGTACTTGCGGCAGTCTGATACCGGTTCCTGCAAACTGTCTGATACTACTGCTTGGAACCGTCTGATACTGCTACTTGCGAACCGTCTGATACTGCTACTTGCTAACCGTCTGATATCGGTACCTGCGGACAGTCTGATACCGGTACCTGCTGACAGTCTGATATCGGTACTTGCGGCAGTCTGATTCCGGTTCCTGCAAACCGTCTGATACTGCTACTTGGAACCGTCTGATACTGCTACTTGCTAACCGTCTAATATCGGTACCTGCGGACAGTCTGATACCGCTACTTGCGGACAGTCTGATACCGGTACCTGCGGACCGTCTGATACTGCTACTTGCGAACCGTCTGATACTGCTACCTGCTAACCGTCTGATATCGGTACCTGCAAACAGTATGATGCCGCTACTTGCGGACAGTCTGATATCGGTACTTGCGGCAGTCTGATACCGGTTCCTGCAAATTGTCTGATACTGCTACTTGGAATCGTCTGTTACTGCTACTCGCTAACCGTCTGATACTGCTACTTGCGAACCGTCTGATACTGCTACCTGCTAACCGTCTGATATCGGTACCTGCAAACAGTATGATACCGCTACTTGCGGACAGTCTGATATCGGTACTTGCGGCAGTCTGATACCGGTTCCTGCAAATTGTCTGATACTGCTACTTGGAATCGTCTGTTACTGCTACTTGCTAACCGTCTGATACCGGTACTGGCAGACAGTCTAATACCGCTACTCGCGGCAGTCTGATACCGGTTCCTGCGAACTGTCTGATACTGCTACTTGGAACCGTCTGATACTGCTACTTGCGATCTGTCTGATACTGCTACTTGCGAACCGTCTGATACCGGTAGCTGCAGCAGTCTGTTACCGGTTCCTGCGATTTGTCTGATTTTGCTACTTGCGAACCTTCTGATACTGCTACTTGTGGACAGTCTGATACCGGTACCTGCGGACAGTCTGATAAAGGCACTGATACTTGTGGCCAGGGTCCAACAAACGTCCGAACCGAGAAATGACCCAAAACCAGGAACACAAAAGCATGCAAGACTTTAAGTTGTTTAAGTTTACAAAAGCAAACAAAAGAGGGTTGACTGGACAAGAAGCTCCTCCCCTTTTTGACACAACTTCTCCACTACAGCAGGGGCCGGGGCCCACACTCACATTAACACTACAGTAGTCATCTTACTCTTGATTTGTACTCCTATTCAATAAAAATATTTAACCAACTTAGTTGAACCCGTGATCTTAATCCTGGAGATGTTATCCAGGCTTAGGTCAGCCTGATTACGCTCCGGAACTTGGTATCATTACAGTGGATCTCAGGTGTAGATCCACCCATGACATTTGTTTACATTGTGACGGCGGTGAGCTACTGTATCCTCCTACGCTGTGTAGTGAAGCATGTTTAGCTATTCCTCCTCCTCCAGTGATAATAATACTTGGAATACTTGTATTTGTCGCCATGGAGGCCAGGATTAGTGATTTATCCATCCATTTTCTACCGCGTATTCCCTTTGGAGTCGCGGGGGTTGCTGGTTTTTATCTCAGCTGCAATCGGGCGGAAGGCGGCGTACACCCTGGACAAGTCTCCACCTCATCGCAGGGCCAACACGGATAGACGGACGACATCCACACACTAGGGACCATTTAGCGTTTAGAAGTAGCAAAAAACACTAGCTAGCTAGCCATGTGTTAAAGCAGCGCTTATCTTGACTTTTTACACCAAAATGCGTCCAT
>NC_084613.1:6968800-6976300 GCF_033978795.1 Nerophis ophidion
GTCCAGACTTTAGTGACGACCTGGACTTTGTGTCCCCCATCTCGCAAGAATTCTGACTTATGCATTCCAAAAAAAAAAACACCTGAAAGCACTGACATGCTGGGCCTTTATTTTGTTCTGAGCCTCTCATCTCACGCTGGTGAGATATTGCCATGAGTAAATATTTCAGTACCGAAATAAAATGTTATGATGTTGGCAAATTGGTACATGCACCTTTTGACTGATGACTGGATTCAATCACATTGTAAATTATTTTGGAGTATGTGGAATAGTATATTTGTGAGTTTGATTTACTTGATTTGAAATAATAAAGTGATCATTACAAAGTCCAGAGTGTGTTTTGTGGTGTTTCTAATAAAACGTCTCTCGTGAAAAACGCATATTTCTAATATTTAGAGGTAATAAAGGTCTTTTTAAAAGACTCCAAATAGTTCTGATGTCCCAACATGACAGTGCACCAGTGCACAAAGCAAGGTCCATAAAGACATGGTGTGGATGGACTTGACTGGCCTGCACAGAGTCCTGACCTGAACCCGATAGAATACCTTTTGGGATGAATTAGAATGGAGACTGAGAGCCAGGCCTTCTGGTGTGTGACCTCACCAATGTGCTTTTGGAAGAATGGTGGAAACATTGCTATAAACATATTGAAGCCTATGGGTTAGGAATGTGATGGCACTTCAAGGGCCGGGGGCCACATCTGACCCACCACATCATTTTGAATGGCCCATGAAGGCTGGGAAATACTACGAATCAATAAAGTACTTTATCTTTCTTTCTTTTTCTATTTGGACAGAATAATAGACATGTACTGTATGCAGTTATAAATATTTTACACTTTATATCTCTAATAATGCAACATTTTTGGGGTAAAAACACACAAATATCTACTTAGCCTTATGATTTCCAAGCAAGTTATCCATCAAATTGTACACTGTAAACATGACATATATATATATATATATATATATATATATATATGTATAATAGCAGCACTTACCAGTGAGCTGCCTCTATTTTTTAAATTGTATTTATTTACTAGCAAGCTGGTCTCACTTTGCTCGACATTTTTAATTCTAAGAGACAAAACTCAAATAGAATTTGAAAATCCAAGAAAATATTTGAAAAACTTGGTCTTCACTTGTTTGAATAAATTAATTTATATTTTTACTTTGCTTCTTAAAACTTCCAGAAAGACAATTTTAGAGAAAAGATACAACCTTAAAAATGATTTTAGGATTTTTAAACACATATACCTTTTTACCTTTTAAATTCCTTCCTGACAATTTAAATCAATGTTCAGGTAAATTTATTTTTTTACTGTAAAGAATAATAAATACATTTTAATTTAATTCTTCATTTAAGCTTCTGTTTTTCGACAAAGAATATTTGTGTAATATTTCTTCAAACTTATTATGATTAAAATTCCCAAAAAATATTCTGGCAAATCTAGGAAATCTTTACAATCAAATTTAAATCTTATTTCAAAGTCTTTTGAATTTTTTTTTTAATTTTTGTTCTGGAAAATCTAGAAGAAATAATGATTTGTCTTTGTTAGAAATATAACTTGGTCCAATTTGTTATATATTCTAACAAAGTGCAGATTGGATTTTAACCTATTTAAAACATGTCATCAAAATTCTAGAATTAATCTTAAACAGGAAAAATTACTAATGATGTTCCATAAATTCTTTTTTTATTTTTTTTCCCCCCAAAAATTCGAATTAGCTAGTTTTTTTCTTAATTTCTTTCAGTTGAATTTTGAATTTTAAAGAGTCAAAATTAAAGATAAACTATGCTTCAGAATTTTATTTTATTTTTTTCGTGTTTTCTCCTCTTTTAAACCGTTCAATTAAGTGTTTTTTTCGTCATTTATTCTTGACAAAAAAACTCCCGTAAAAGGAAAAAAAATGTACGACGGAACGACAGACAGAAATACCCATTTTTATTTATATGTATATAGATTTATTTATTAAAAGTAAATTGAGCAAATTGGCTATTTCTGGCAATTTATTTAAGTGTGTATCAAACTGGTAGCCCTTCGAATTAATCAGTACCCAAGAAGTAGCTCTTGCTTTCAAAAAGGTTGCTGACCAATGATGTAGAACAATTTTCCTTGTGGATCAATAAAGTTTGTCTAAGTGTGGTCGAGATCAGTGGTTCTTAAACTATAATGACTAACATTAAAATACAGTAGCGTAATACGGTCAAGTATTAGTTAAAAATGAGGCAGAGGTTTTATTTAACAAATACATTTAATATTTTTGGCCACAGTACCCATTTTCTTTTTTAAAAAGTCTGCAAAAAGTGTGTGTGGAGGCGCAAAATGTTAAATATTTATCTTGAAGACCAGCATCATCCCTGTTTTTTTTTTTTCAGCCTCGGTCGAAAGTCATTTTCATAAACAAAAAGATGAAAATTATACTTTATCCAATATTGTCATGATTTTCTTATCGGGATGGACAAAATAAAAATATTCTTGTTGATTCATAATTTTCAAAAATTGATTAAAAAAACAAAAACAAATTCTGAATTTTTTTTTTTTTTTTTTAAAAGATGTTTTTAAGTCTTCTCCAACCTGTAACCTGTTCTGAAAAACTATCATTATAATTATTATAATTATATTGTCGGAGTTTAGCGGCTAATCCAACGTGTACTTACTAGTCCTTGTTGAATAAACAGTCCTGATAAGTAAAGTTCTTTGGGTGAATAATGTCTAGTCACCACACCGGTATGTTTTAGTGCTTTCATGGTGAGTTTACTGACAGATATAAGTAAGAACTTTACACTACTTTATATTAGAGTGGAGGATGAATGTCACATAACAAGAAGATAGAGAAAAAGAAGAAGACTATCCACTACGGACGACAAAGGCGGATCCGCGCAACTTTTCAGGACTTATGCAGATCCCAAATACGGATCAGCAAGTACCAGAAGGTAAGAAAAGTTGCTTTTGCATGATATTGTGAAACAAAACAGCAGATAATATGTCTTACCTTATACACACAGCATAATAATACTCCTATGTTGAAGCACAGTACAATCCATCAAGTGGTGTGGCTTCATAACTTACCAAAGTCCTACTAAAACATTGTCATAGATTTTTAAAAGCACCGTGTGTAATGTTCTCTATTTTCAAAGGACCATATAAAATGTTGGTGTTGTTTACTTGAGTCATATTGCAATCTACACGTATCTCTTATGTGTGACTGCCATCATATTGCAGTCTACACGTATCTCCTATGTGTGACTGCCATCATATTGCAGTCTACACGTATCTCTTATGTGTGACTTCCATCATATTGCAGTCTACACGTATCTCTTGTGTGACTGCCATCATATTGCAGTCTACACGTATCTCTTATGTGTGACTGCCATCATATTGCAGTCTACACGTATCTCTTATGTGTGACTGCCATCATATTGCAGTCGACACATTTCTCTTATGTGTGACTGCCATCATATTGCAGTCTACACGTATCTCTTATGTGTGACTGCCATCATATTGCAGTCTACACGTATCTCTTATGTGTGACTGCCATCATATTGCAGTCTACATTTATCTCTTATGTGTGGCTGCCATCATATTGCAGTCTACACATATCTCTTATGTGTGACTGCCATCATATTGCAGTCTACACGTATCTCTTATGTGTGACTGCCATCATATTGCAGTCTACACATATCTCTTCAGTGAGACTTCCATCAAATTGCAGTCGACACATTTCTCTTATGTGTGGCTGCCATCATATTGCAGTCTACACGTATCTCTTATGTGTGACTGCCATCATATTGCAGTCTACACGTATCTCTTATGTGTGACTGCCATCATACTGCAGTCTATACGTATCTCTTATGTGTGACTGCCATCATATTGCATTCTACTTGTATCTCTTGTTTGTGACTGCCATCATATTGCAGTCTACACGTATCTCTTATGTGTGACTGCCATCATATTGCATTCTACTTGTATCTCTTGTTTGTGACTGCCATCATATTGCAGTCTACACGTATCTCTTCTGTGTGACTGCCATCTTCCGGTCACACTTCTCATTAACGCCATGTATCAAATTAAAATAGCTTGGAGGTCGGTAAGCACAACCAGAATTAATCCGTACATTAGGCGCATCGGGTTATAAGGTGAACAGGATTTTAAGTGCACCTTATAGTCCGAAAAATCCGGTACATTATTGATGTTGAATACGTTCCACCGCCAATGAAGATCCGTTATCGACTACTACTAATAATTGATATCGGCCTTGGAAAAAAAACAAACCATGACAGTCGCTCTCAAGTTGAATTATTCCAGCATGAAAAAGTTCAGGCGAAACCATTTTTCTCACCCTGAAAATGTTCCCGTGATTTATTTCTCACGTGGATCCAGCAGCACTTGGGTAGTCCACTTGGATAGTCCACTTCCTCAGTGAGTTAGTGCTGCTTAGTCCACTATCTGACTCCTCTGCTGCTTCCTCCCTTCTTCGCTGCTTTCTTCTCCTCCTTTGTTGAGGCAAAGCACTGCGAGTGTTATCCATCAATCCATCCCGTATCAGCCCGGTAGTGAGCACATAAATCCATCCCGTATCAGCTCAGTAATGAGCACAAAGTGCCTACTATGGAGTAGGGAGGAGGGCCTTGATGCTTTCACAGCCTGACGCCTTTTAAAGTGTCTGGCTTGCAATCTCCACTCATTGGAACAGTCTTTTTCAACCACTGTGCCGCGGCACTAGCGAGATACAGTCTGGTGTGCCAAACCAGTAACTATAGTCTGCAAATGATACGTTGTTGTTGAGTGTTGGTGCCGTTGAGAGCTGGGCAGAGTAACCCTTTAATACTCTTCATGTGGCAGCAGGTTGCTTTGTCGTGATCACAATATGCAGAGGACAGCGGTAGGCAGGGTGCAGGTAAAAATGTGTCTAATAATTAAACCAAAAATAAACAAAAAGGCGAGTGCTGCTAAGAAAAGCCACTAAAGCTTAGGGAACAAAACTAAAACTGAACGGGCTACAAAAGTAAACAAAAACAGAATGTTGGACGACAGCAAAGACTTACTCTGGCGCAAAGATGGCGTCCACAAAGTACATCCGAACATGACATGACAATCAACAACGTCCCCACAAAAGAAGGAGAGGAACTTCTTCAATAGTCTTAATCTTTTCCATATCAGTAGGTAGAAGCAGGTAGCTAATTGCTTTGTCGTGATCGCAATATGCAGAGGACAGCGGGATGCAGAGTGCAGGTAAAAAGGTGTCTAATAATTCAACCAAAAATGAACAAAAAGGCGAGTGCTGCTAAGAAAAGCCACTAAAGCTTAGGGAACGAAACTACAACTGAACTGGCTACAAAAGTAAACAAAAACAGAATGTTGGATGACAGCAAAGACTAACTGTGGAGCATAGATGGCGTCCACAAAGTACATCCGAACATGACATGACAATCAACAACGTCCCCATAAAAGAAGGATAGCAACAACTTCAATAGTCTTATTCTTTTCCATATCAGTAGGTGGCAGCAGGTAGCTAATTGCTTTGTCATGATCGCAATATGCAGAGGACAGCGGGAGGCAGAGTGCAGGTAAAAAGGTGTCTAATAATTAAACCAAAAATAAACAAAAGGGCGAGTGCTGCTAAGAAAAGCCACTAAAGCTTAGGGAACGAAACTACAACTGAACTGGCTGCAACGTAAACAAAAACAGAATGTTGGATGACAGCAAAGACTAACTGTGGAGCATAGATGGCGTCCACAAAGTACATCCGAACATGACATGACAATTAACAACGTCCCTACAAAAGAAGGAGAGGAACAACTTCCATAGTCTTAATCTTTTCCATATCAGTAGGTGGCAGCAGGTAGCTAATTGCTTTGTCGTGATCACAATATGCAGAGGACAGCGGGAGGCAGAGTGCAGGTAAAAAGAAGTCTAATGCTTAAACCAAAAATAAACACAAGGCGAGTGCTGCTAAAAAAAAGTCATTAAAGCTTAGGGAATGAAACTACAACTGAACTGGCTACAAAAGTAAACAAAAACAGAATGTTGGATGACAGCAAAGACTAACTGTGGAGCATAGATGGCGTCCACAAAGTACATCCGAACATGACATGACAATATACATCCCCACAAAAGAAGGAGAGGAACTTCTTCAATAGTCTTAATCTTTTCCATATCAGTAGGTGGAAGCAGGTAGCTAATTGCTTTGTCGTGATCACAATATGCAGAGGACTGTGGGAGGCAGAGTGCAGGTAAAAAGGTGTCTAATAATTAAACCAAAAATAAACAAAAGGGCGAGTGCTGCTAAGAAAAGCCACTAAAGCTTAGGGAACGAAACTACTACTGAACTGGCTGCAACGTAAACAAAAACAGAATGTTGGATGACAGCAAAGACTAACTGTGGAGCATAGATGGCGTCCACAAAGTACATCCGAACATGACATGACAATTAACAACGTCCCCACAAAAGAAGGAGAGGAACAACTTCCATAGTCTTAATCTTTTCCATATCAGTAGGTGGCAGCAGGTAGCTAATTGCTTTGTCGTGATCACAATATGCAGAGGACAGCGGGAGGCAGAGTGCAGGTAAAAAGGTGTCTATTGCTTAAACCAAAAATAAACAAAAAGGCGAGTGCTGCTAAAGAAAAGCCACTAAAGCTTAGGGAGCGAAACTACAACTGAACTGGCTGCAAAAGTAAACAAAAACAGAATGCTGGACGACAGCAAAGACTTACTCTGGCGCAAAGACAAAGTACATCTGAACACGACATGACAATCAACAACGTCCCCACAAAAGCGTGTGATCGCAGTCTAAACCATGAGTTCCTCCGAGCCGAAGACTATCAGTTGTCGGCCCAAAAAAAAAGAGAGCGGCTCCTCCGCAGCCAAGAGGTCCACATGAATCACGGCGAGGTTCTGGAAGCGTGTTCTGATGTCCTCCATGCTTCCTTCTCTCCCCTGCAGGCCGGGGGCAGATTTATGGAAGTAGCCTTGACTGCCGGCCTGTCGCTCATGGACGGGAGCCCGCCGTGTTCTGCCGGGGAGACGAGTTCAGGATGTGGTCCTGATTTAGAGAGAGGGTCCGGTCTGATGTTCACACTGCTAGTCTCCTCGGTGGTTATGAGTTATGGGTCAGACCCAAGGACACATGTAACCCTAACAGTTTTGGATGCACTTTGAAATATTGCATATTGAAAAACTAAACAGACGGAATGTACTCTGGTCATTTTACTGAGTCATACGAGAGTCAGAATGTACATGAAATGCAGAATGAGCGATTGACAATATTAAATATGAACAATAAAACACTGAATATTGACAACATGCTGACCAACTCCTTCGTCAACATCCTTTATCATCAAAGATGCAACAAAGACGGCGAAACATCAACGCAAAGGGTAAGAAACATCCACTTGGTAGGTGGCACACACACACACACACACACACACACAAACAGGTTGTGCAGATGGTGTTGAAGTTGTGTAATGGTGACTAAATGCTCATTACTGGATGGA